>NW_024582075.1:11861625-12149879 GCF_017639235.1 Corvus kubaryi
CCGCGCCCCCGCCCGCCCCCGCGCTTGGCGGGCAGCGCTCGCGCACGCGGCTCCGAACGGTGAACCGAGCCCTGGTCCGGTGCGGAACCCCCGGGATGGGCACCCGCCTCCCGCCGCGTCGGTCTGGGTCACGGGCGTGCGGCTTCTCCGTGCTCCCCGCCGTGCGCGGACCTCGGCCTCGCCTCAGCAGCCTCCCCGGCAGGGACCGGGATACCCTCCCCGCCGGACAGCATCCGCGGAAATGAATCCGAGAAGAAATTGGCGGAGCAGTAAGTTCAGGGGGCAAGAGAGAAAGCAATAGCAGAGGGAATATCAGCGTGGGCCAGTTTTCTGAGAAAAACGTTTCTAGCAAGGCCAGCTTCTTTGGGGCTGATCGTGCCTCGCTGGACCACGGTATTGAAACCCCGGCTAATTGTGATTATCTCAACAAGTGCTGTTTTCTTCTCCCGTCAGATTGTCAGTGATGCATAGAAAAGCACTTCTAAAGCTTGCCTGTTCCAGCCTGCTGGTGTGGCTGTTGGCTGGTTAGAGAGTAAAAGCGTAGAACCCAGATAAAAGTCGCGTACTTTAGCAGTTCAGTGTTATAAACACTAGCAGAACAGTAATTAGCAATTATTAGGCTCTGCCAGCAAAAGCCTAAACAACATGAGCAATGTGATTCAAACACAATGATCCTTCTCTGCAGGCAGAACCAGTCACTGCATATGTGTGCTGCGAATTAGCACGACGGAGATGCACACTCGAAGCTCGTCAGCTGTTCGGAAGCAGTCATGCTACATTGGCGTTTAATTCCATCACAACAAACACTCATCACTCCAGCTAGTTAGACAGCTTTTCAGAAGCACCTAAAACTGTTTATAAACTCTATGAGGGCTTGCCATGGTGCTCCACACAGGCTTGCTGCACCAAGCCAAACTGCACTGCTGCACTCTTCAGGCGTACATACCATCTCAGCCTTACCAGGTATGGGGAAAGGGACGATACCACACCTCTGGGCATCCAGAGGCAGAGCCGTGCCTCCAGATCACTGATACGGTGCAGTTCGTGGAATTTACTTGCAGTGAAGAAAAGGATGTGAAATGCAAGTTCTGTGAGTGCTTTTGGAGGCAAAGTTGTTAATCGTGAAGAATGGCAAGTTAAGAATATCTCGCATCACTGGAGAGTGGGAGATGGTAACAGCCTCATCCTGAGCATGAGTAGGAAGCACTGCTTTCTGGCCTAGTCCCAGCTCTGCACAGAAACACTTCCATCCACTCTCGTACTAACATTGTTTTAAAGGGTGAAAAATGAGACCATATGGAGACGCTAGGCAGAGAGTGGGAGTCTCTTGTGCCAGCCATTGTGCTTTTAACAGAAAACTCCCATTGTACCTAGTACTTGGGAAGGGGCATTTCAGTTGGGAAACACAGTGAGAACTAGAAAGTAAACATATGAAAATTATAAATGTCATAACTTTAAATTATTTTTATAAAATTAAGAATATTTTTTTAATGTTACCGAATAACTGGAATTCAGTGGTTACATTTCAGGATCTAACATTTGCTGGCTATTTCAAAAGAGTACATTCCTGTCCACTACAAATTTTATGTGCAAATTATATAAATAAATAGTAAAAAATAAATAAATGGACATATAAATGTCCACCAAACTCAGTATCTGGGTCATGAGCTGGAGATACAGGAAGTCCCTCATTTTCAAGGATATTATACCCCTGCAGCTCTCACTGACTGTTGATTGAAGTGATAGTATGATGCCTGGCTGCAAATCAGCCCAAATAGTAGTTGAATGCCCTGCCTCACCTATATTACTGTCTGTGTATTCTCACAGCTGAATCTGACACTTTTACTCCTGCTCACACTTCCTTCCTTCTCTTTTTCTTTCTTTTTTTTTTCTTCTAGAATATCTATATTCCTGGGAGTGGAAAATTTTATCTTTATTAAAACACCTTTGATGTGTGCCAGTGTCAATGGACTTTGTGTAAATTAAATGATGAAACTTCTTGGACAAAGAGAAATTAATTTAGAGCCTGCTCTTCGGTATATCATGTCATTTTTCTGGAGGAATCTAAATAATGCTTCGAAATTAGCTTCAGTGAGATGACTTCTGGTCTTAATAAATGGTAGCAAACAATAACAAATTATGTTTGCCTACAATGTATCACATTTTAGAATGTTTTTATGTCTTTATGAGATCTATACACATAAGTCCAAACCCCATTTTTAAAATGAATAAATGTAATAGGCTAAGCACTTATTTTTATTCCACTTTGGAAAAAAATTTCTAACAATAACTTAAAGAAGTCGCCATTGTTGCAACTGCAAGAAATAATCAAATGCAGGAAGGAAAAAGACCTTTGTAGGTGCAATCCTAGTCCTTTTCTTTCACGCACTGTTATGACATTAGGTTGTAAATCACTATAGTTCTTACATAACATACAGCTGAATCTGCAAATTTAGAATTGCAATCTCATTCGGAAAGTCATTTAGTGAAATAAGTGGAAATATTCACTTCAGTAGGTCTTCAAGAATTTGATTCATACTTTAGTTGATACAACTTTTCAGAATTTTTTTCTGTTAAAAATCGGTAATATTTCAACAGCACAAAGGCATGTAAAGCATAATAAAACCCCCTTGATAAATTGCTTACTGAGATAAAATAAAATGCTAGAAATAAAATTAAAACATTAGCAAAAATGTTTGATCTGGAGAATGCAAAAAACTAATTCCAGGAGAGGATGGCATGGATGCAGTGGAAGCAAATCACTCTGTTTAGCACTTTGGTAATAAAATCACATTGAAAAACCAAATGTGAATATAATCAAACAAAAAAAGAAACCAAACAGCATTATGGATGCAAGTTTTTTCAAATAAGTAACACCAAAGAAATACCAAAATATTCTTAGAGCATTCATTCATATTTCACTGGGGAAGAATTTGGGTATTTATAAAGTTCCCTATGGTGCTACGTCAATACTTTTACATGAAATATTTGTTGATATTATCTTGTGCAGGACAGAAAACATAAACATACTTATGAATAGGAAAGGCTCCACAGAAGGTTTGGTTAATCACCCACAAATGATCAGGGACTGTGTAGCTCAGTAAGAAATTAAGCCAGAAACTAAAAATCAGAGCCCTCATTTGAAATCTAATCTGGGCTACACTACTGCAGGTCAGCTGGTGAAGACATTTAAATCCAAGCTGTGTGAAATCAACAGGTAATGAAAAATTGCATGGACATTAAAGCAATGGTAACTTTTAAAAAGAGTGCAAGATGGCCATGTAAGTGTAAGACATAAAGGAAGCAAACAAAAAAATCTGTTATTGTATTATCTTTTAAAAACCTGATTTTTTCCTTGATTAGGAAATATTTTGTCAGCTTCTGAAGGTAAAAATGTATGCAAGACATAGGCAATAAGTTACAAGCAAGGGAAGATGCAAACATCTAACAAGGAAAGAATCAGGACAGAAAAATATCAATAAGCCATATCTCTTTGTCTGAATTACAGGAACCATTTAATTTCATTTCACACAAACCAATAAAATAAAGAAGGATTAACAGCATTGTTCTTATTAGTTAAGTATTATTACTCTTCCAACCACAGTAGATATAGATTGAATAGCTAAATTTTTGTGTGTTTCAAACATAACATAGATTATCCATGTTTCGTAGATTCACTCTTCCAAATCAACTCTCTCCAGGCTCATGAATTTACAACTTCAGTTTTCTTTCTTAATAGATGATCAACAGATGAGGTTTCCTACAATGTCCAAGAGTTCTTCTTTATAAAAGTACACAAAGCTTAATTGGACACAATGCCATTACTCTGATAGTATACTTCTCAAACACTGTTCATTAAAGCATGCCAGGGTTTTGTCCCCATATTCCAAAGAAAACAAGGTCTGTGTTCTTCCCATAGTACCTTACTAACAAGCATTTTTTTTGTTTGTCTTAGCTGATGAGAGCCTTTTCTGACAGGATGCTTTTGATAAGATTATTGCTGAGCTCTGTCCTGTCTGTTCCCAAAGATACTTATTTACTTCCAGTCCATGTTCTACGAGGAGTGCTATTAATCCTGCTGTTCTGCGTGAATGTTGTGCCTTGTCCATTATAATTACATATTTGAAAAATGCAGGACAATGCAATAATGAATCTTGCCCTTGTGGTTTACCACCAGCAGTAAGCTAGTAAATTTTTGTTAATTGCTCCATTAGTTATGAAGAGGGAGCATGGACTGGTTCTTTTCAAGCTTCAAGTCTCCTTTTATTTGGTTTTTCCAGAAGTTGAATAAGTAGTTAGATCCCTCATTTACTGAATTTTGCCTAGTCTGGATAATAAATAGGTCTTTAAGAATCACATCTAAAATTAATTTTCAGCCACCTTCATGTCTTTAAGTAGCAGTTTTTAGCTACATTTTGTAGCAGCAGCCGCTTCATCATAACAACTAAGAAATATCAGAAAAATACCTGCAGACAAGACACAGTCTTTGGCCTATAAATGTAGCACCAGTTTTCAGCTAGGGCACCTAGCAGCAAAGAATAACCTGGATCAACTTCAGAGGTGGTGGAGCACCTCATACAGTTGCTCTGCTTATACACATGATGCAATGTCTAGGCATTGGTGTCTTAGTAGGCCAGAAGTCCTGAAAGTGGACTTTACACATCTTCAGGTTGTTTCTTGTGCAGACAAGAGGCATGCCCACATATGCATGTGTTTGTGTGCAAACAGTAGAACAAGAAGCCTTCCTTAGGTGTGCAGCTAACTTAGATTTTTGAATCAAAAATTTTAATCAGAAGAACAATTAGGCTAAATTGCTCATATCCTGTCCCATGCCTCCTTGAAACAGATGATGAGCTACTAAGCTGCACAGATGTCAACATGGCCACATCCCCAACTCCCAGGAAACAGAGCACAGCAAAAAAGTAAGCATCATTTGTTCTTCATTAAATCAATGAGTGCTCCTTCTGATCTGTCCCTTGGTAAGCAGTTCCCTGCAATACCGTATCGGCAATATTGTCATAAAGAAAGCACTGCAGCAACCGTAATCCTATATGTAATGAAGCTGTAATTAACCAAACAGATGAAACATATCACTAGGCCCACATTAAGTCATCTGAAATAAATGAATAACAATATGTGCAGGTAGAGAGTGTACAGAGTAAGAACACATCACAATTATATATACACGTTGAAAAATTCTTACTCAGTTTTCAGTTCTGTGCTGTAATTCCAGTTGTAGCTAAGTGACTGTTTCATATTTACTTTTATTTTTAATCCCAGTAGAGATGTTTTTAAGTATTTTAATCTTTAGATATTTTTATCATACTGTCTTTGTCTCATTGTGATACACAAGCAGCTAACACAAACCAATGCATACCTTCTAAAGAAAATTCTGGCTCTTGAGACTATTAGGCCTGAGAATCAGTCATAGGCCATTTTTTCTTGACTTGCTGAAAAAAACATCTTAGGACACTAGAAATGCCATCCAGAGGGACCTGGGCAAGCTTGAGAAGTGGACCCAAGGGAATCTCATGAGATTTAACAAGGCCAAATGCAAGGTGCTGCACCCGGGTCAGGGCAACCCCTGGTGTCAACACCTGGTGGTGAATAGATGGAGAGCAGCCCTGCCCAGAAGGACTTGGGTCCTTGGGATGAGAGGCTGGACCTGACCCAGTCCAGAAAGCCAAACATGTCCTGGGCTATACATCCAAAGCAGGGTGGGCAGCAGGGCCAGGGAGGGGATTCTGCCCCTCTGCTCTGCTCTGGTGAGACCCCACCTGCAGTGCTGCATCCAGCTCTGGGGTACCAGCACAGGAAAGATATGGACCTGTTGGAGAGAGTCAGAGAGTCCAGAGGAGGCCACCAAGTTGATCAGAGGGAGCACCTCTGCTGTGAGGGAAGACTGAGAGAATTGGTATTGCTCAGCCCAGAGAAGAGAAGTCTTTGGGGTGACCTAATTGCAGCCTTCCAACACCTGAAGGGAGCCTACAAGACAGATGGAGAGAGATTGTTCACAAGAGCATGCACTGACAGGACAAGGGGAAGTGGCTTCAAACTGAGAGTAGATTTAAATTAGACATTGGAAAGAAATTCTTTACTGTGAGAGTGGTGAGGTGCTGGCACAGGTTTCCCAGAGAAGTTGTGAATGCCCCATCCCTGCAGATGTTCAAGGCCAGGTAGGATGGGGCTCTGAGCAACCTGGTCTAGTGGAAGGTCTCCCTGCCCATGGCAGGGGATTTAGAACCAGATGATCTTTAAGGTCCTTTCCATCCCAAACCATTCTATGATTCTCTGATTCTGCTCTGCTTTTCTTTTGTGGAAACATAGGTTGTTTAGTAAGGACAAAACATTACAGACAACTTATGCTGGGAGATGTGTTGGGAAGGAAATACTAGATGAAACTGCAGAACCTTCAATGTACCCTTTTTTAGGGACTTCATTACAGTGCAAATAACATTCAGAGATTCAAATTACCAGTGCAGTCAGCATGAAAAAGCCGAAGTTTCATAACAAATTATATTAGAATATGAGCTTTAAAGAACAAACAGATCTCCCAGGTTTGCAGCAGTCGCTGAAGCAGTGAATTCTGGCTCAGTGATGTACCATTAACTCTTAACCTCTGTCATAATAATTTCTTGCCCAGATACTTGTGTTTCAATTACCACAAATCTGTGTGACGTTTGGGCACCAACTATTCTTTCTGTACTATTGAATATCCAATAACTGTAAATCCTGTGCCCAGTTGCTCATGTTGCTGTCCATGGTTTAGAGGCTACCCCATTTGTGCCTATTTGGTGTACTGAGAAGAATTATCTGCCACCCTTGACAGAGATTAGCAACAATTCACAGTTGTTGCGATCTATTCCCAGTGGTCCTTACTGAAAGAATAATGCTAAGACACTAAAGCCAAGTCCATGTCTCCACAAGATTGAAAATTAACATGGGTTTGACCTAATTGCAGAAAGATAATTTCTGAGAGTTTTGAATGGGTCAAAAAGGCCAGACGATGGACAAAAGAAATAATGCAAGAGTGACTGGTGCACTCAAATGTTTCCGATAAAATAAGATGATCCTTGAACACCTTGATTTTGACCTGTTATTTTGGATGTTTATGTGAATAAAACATCCAAATCCCTCTCCGTCCATTCTGAGTTCACGTTGTTTGTTTTTTTTCTTTCCACTAGTTATGTAAAGATTAACAGCTTCACTAAAAACCTTGCAATAATTATGACCTAGTAATTCTATGTACTCCTCCATGTACCAGATCCCAGGTAAGCACTGAGCCAGGGACCTCAATCACAAGAATATGTGCCTTGAGTTCTCTAGCCTTGACGTTCAAGCTGGAAAGAAAGAAGCCTTTGTTATTCAGCATACATCATGCCCTCCTTAAGTGGACTGTTCTACACTCCCAGGTTCCCAGTACTGCGTTTCCATCCCCTTGCCGAGTAAGAGAAGCTGAAACAGGGAGAGCATCCAAGCCACAACTTGGCATCACCCACACTGCTTTTACTTTGTAGATTCCTTTCTGTTAATTAAATAACCAGTACACTTCTCTCAGTTATCAAGATGATTCATATTCCATCTCTTCCCTACACAAGAAGGGCTTTCAGAATTCCCGTGTAGGAATCTCGTTTTTGTCCATCATTTGTATGACTGGGCTTGAGTTATAACAGAGTTTGTACAGAAAGTGAGGAATTGACTGCCACAGCCTTTCCAGTGGCTGAAGTGAAGTCATACAATTAATGATATTGGCTTATTTTAATTGATTAGGAATCGCAGTTTGGACTAACTTCAAGGCTTAAACTAGAGAGAAAAAGAAAAAAGAATGATTTTTTCTGGTTCTACAAAAACAAAATAGATAAGAAACAAGTCCCCCTGCTCCACTGACTATAAAAACCCCAAAAACTAGTTCTGGTCTTCCACTGCAGAAACAATGATTACTTGCCTCTTCTCCACAGCTTCTGCTTCTTTGCTACAGGGCCTCTCAGGTATTTTCCCCAAAAATGTGACAAAGTGACTCACAAAAATGTTGTGGGATTATCAAGCTTTATTTTTCCATAACCTCTTCTATACCTGCATGAGGGACTCAATGCACCTCAGAAGGCAAAGCAGGGTGAAGTGGGCGAAGTTCCTGTGTGCTTCTTCTAAGCTTTCACTGCATTGTAGGCAAGGCAGAGCATCATAAAAGCAGGCAGCAGATTCCTGTCAGAACACAGTATTTTTTTTAAAAGGCTCCAGTCTTTAGCCTTTTAACATTTAGAAATGCAATAAATGTAAATGCCCCACAAGAGGTAGAGCAGAATATCAATGAGAAAAGAATGAATCTTGAGCACTGTTCAAACTCCTCAACCCATCCTTTTCTGAGGAGCCTAAAGGGGCCATCAGTATTGCCTAGACAGTACTTTGTAATATTACATAATCTCTGGGATTCTGTGACACATGGTTTCTTTGAAGCACTGGCTAGCTCATTTCATTCACTCCTGTCCAGATTTTAGCCAAAAGTTAGAGGTTTTATTTCCTATTCTGTCTCCAGCATATATACCTGCAACAATCACCTTTATCCCAGAGAGCAATTGAGCTACTTTTGAGTACAAAACAGAAATTAGCTAGTTCTCATGGATATGCTTATGCCAGAGTTTTAATATCCAACTACTGCAGGGATTCACAACCACTTCCACCTGCAATTTGAAAACCATGCCTTTTTTTCCACACACTGTAATCACATTTCTCTGTTCTATTGTAGCCATGTGTGCAATATTTGAACCACCACTCCTTGCACCCAAAAATAAATTTAGGCAAAAAAGTGTCTTTTACAACCCATTGGTGCTTTATACAGTCCAAAGACACAGTATTCAGCAAACTTGTAAGCATCTTTCCAGTTTTTCCAATGGAAGTAGCCTTCCTCTGTTTTGTGTTCAAGGGTGATGTCATGAAGCCAAATCCATACTATATTGTTAGTATAGCTCTTTATGATTTATGATCTTTCATGATTTACATCAAAGTGCTGCAGTATAGGAGGCTATGGAGATCCCTAAGGTGGAACAAAATCAACTTTGAACAAAATTAACTTCCTCAGTTCCTGTAAGCAACTTGCATTGAAAACAAGAAAAAAAAAGTAAATATTGGGTAATAATACTCTTCTTACCCAGCTTTAGATTTATCCAGGAGAGAAATAGGATCATAGAATGGGTTGGAAAGAACCTTAAAGATCATCTCGTTCCAAACTCCCTGCCATGTGCAGGGATATTTTTACCTAGACCAAGTTGCTCAGAGCCCCATCCAGCCTGGCCTTGAACACTGCCAGGGGTGAGCATCCACAGCTTCTCTGGGTAACCAGTTTCAGAGCCTCACAACTCTCACAGCAAAGAATTCCTCCATAACATCTAATCTGCACTGCCCATTCCTCCTTGTCCTATCACTACATGCCCTTGTCAAAAGTCCCCCCCAGCTCTCTTGTGAGCCCCCTTCAGGAACTGGAAAGCTGCTACAAGGTCTCCGTGGAGCCTTCTGTTCTCTGGGCTGAGCAACCCCGACTCTCTCAGCCTTTCCTCATAGGAGAGGGATTCCAATCCTCTGGTCAGCTTGGTGGCTCTCCTCTCTGTGCTTTCCAACAGGTCCATGTCCATTTCATGCCAGAGGCACCAGAGCTGAATGAAGAGACTGCTCCAGGTGGAGTCTCCCCAGAGCAGAGCAGAGGGGCAGAATCCCCTCCCTCTCCCTGCTGGCCACGCTGTTTTGGATGCAGCCCTGGACACGGCTGGCTTTCTGTGCTGTGAATGCACATTGACAGACTTCATATGCAGTTTTGTGTCCACCAATACCCCAAATCCTTCTCTGCAGGGCTTCTCTCAATCCACTCATTTCCCAGTCTGAATTCAGGTTTGGGTTTGCCCCAAACCATGTTGAACTTCATGAAGTTCACACAGACCCCCCTCTCAAGCCTCTCACTGTGCACCTGTATGGCATCTCTTCCCTCTAAAGTATCGACTACATCATTCAGCTTGGTGTCATCTGCAGACTCACGAGGGTTCATCTAAGCTATCTCTGTATCTCTCTATTTAATTAACTAAAAGATAGACCTACTTTTAAAGCAGAAGTTAGCTGACTCATCTGTCTGTTTTCAGATTATAGGATTGGCTTTCATTCTCTAAAAGATAACCAGATTGTCACCTTAGATGTGGACTCTTTGGTAAGTAAATGCCTAAAATTAGGTGACAATAATGATGCTGGGGACAGAGTAGAGCAGAAGACTGCATGGGTAGGGGGAGGAAAGTACATTTGTTTATTGTATTAAAAATACAAAAGATGTGCAGAAGACAGATTTTCACAACAGGACAGATATAGACAGATATTTTCACTTCTTACTTACTGAAGGTTGTATAATTAAACCAGTCATTGACACTCACATAGCAGATAATGTTAGGTTTTCAAGACACAGACTTCACAGCTTACCTGATAAGTCCACAGGATTTTCCCAATGCTATTTTTTCCCTAGAGAGACTCTGAAAACTGCTATAAAGAGATTATTTAATTCATTACAAAAATAGCCTGAAAATCTCAAAATTATGGAGGGGAAAAAGAGAGACTGAAGAGCTAATTATAGAAATAGCTGGAGGCAGAAGCCTTTTAATTTGAATTGCTTTTTTTATAATACTTGGAGAATCCTTGTAATCTGAAATTTCCTCCCCTTTTTCATTAATACTTCTTTTTTTTTAGTTTGCATCTATTTCAGATACTCTTCATAACTTGCCATTTGAAGACTGCAGCTACTTGTTGAAAAACTCACTTGTTTGATGCTTTTTAACTTGTAAGTGACCTTTATTTTTTGACAAGTAACAAGTTTAGAGGGGCAAGTCTTGAAGGTTGCTTTCTAGATGAAAAAATCTTGAAATAAGACCATAACTTAAAAATTTATGATACTTTTGGAAGAAAAAATCTCTTTCTGATCATGTCTTTTCCTCATGGCTTGAAAAAAGAATCATTTGTGCGTTTGTTATGTTTGCAACATAACCTCTTTGCCAGCAATGCCACATTCACTGCAATCTGTCAATTTGTCTTTTATATATAGCAGCAATTTACACTGAGGTTTTGCTAAACTGCCAAAACAATACCTAAAAATCAATAAAAAACATGCTGGTATAAACATTCAGCATTTTAAAATAATACTTTTGCTGGGAAATTTTTAAAAAATATTTTCTAAAGGAAATATTACGTGGGAGTGACGAAGGTAAACTAAGAGAAGGAAAGAGAGATCTGGTTAGTATGGAAGGTATCCCCTCCCAGTTAAACAGAGGCATGCTTAGCTGAAGTCCCAATGAGACTTCCCTAAGATGTGTACGCAAACAGCAAAAGTGGACACTAATTAAGTATCTATAATATTTTGTCAAAATGTACACACACCATATTTTATAGGTAGGTGTTCAGAACAAAGGATAGCATTGGAAAAATCAGGCAGGGTTTCAGTACATTTAAAGTGTCTGTAACTTTGTGTAGAAGGTTTCATTTTTTAAGTATGCCAGTCTGGACATCCAATATAAGGGAATATCTTGCCCTGCAGACTTGAAGGGCCTTCTAAAAAGATTTTAAACTTTCAGGGATGCAGTCCTTGATCAGCACATTAACTAAAATGTATTACTGACATTCTGCCCTGAACTCTGCTTCTACTACTTCTTGGTCTATACTTCTTAAATTAAGCATCCGTATTAAAAGTAAGATCCAATTTAAGAATCCCTATTTTTGTGCATGGTTTCATTTACAAACTGAATTTTAATATTAGTGAGAAAGTCAGACCTGCCATAGAGGAGAGAGAAGCTGTGCAGAGTCACTTTTATCTCATAAAATTTCATTTGGCTTCATGAAGTTAAATTCAAAAAACCAAAAATCAAAACCAAACCAAAACAAAAAAAGGCAGATCCTGCAGGTTCTGCAATAAATTACTTCAAGCATTAAAAACCAATTCTTTATTTTCTTTTGAAGAAGAACAATGACAAAGAACAAGAAGACTTGCCTTAGGCCTGCTATAAAGAGAAGTGCTTAAATGCGCCTTTCCATCTGTTGTTTGGTCTTTTAGAGCCCCCTAGGGTCTCCAGAACTGCTCAAAGTGGTACTGCCCTGCACTTCCCTCTGCCATAATGCTTTAAAATTGGAAACTGACCCTGGACCACAGGTCACATAGCACAGTGCTGTCATCACACCATTCTCACTAATGTAATTTTAAATACTTCAGCAACACTAGTGAATACAAGACAAAATAGGCCATCTGCTCCCACATGTTGATGGAATGCCAAGAGTCTGAGCTGACAGTCAGAAATGAACAATTGAAGGAAGCACTTATGGCTTTCCCATTCAACATCCAAGACTTCAGACAGTGCCAAACTATAAATATCTTCAGTTCAAGCTGCTTAAGGTCAGTGCATTAGCATTAATGGTAAAAAAATCTTAGTGCATTAGACTCTCATATCATCACAATCAGTAGACATGTTTAGAAAGCCAAAAACAGTATAGAATAACTGCTGCAGAGAAATAAGTACTGAAACTGCATATTGCAGTTCTGTGCTCAAAGAATACTAGGCTAAAAATTTTGCAGCTTTGTTCTAACAGCTATCAACAAACCCTTATTTTAGATCACTTCCAAAATCTCAACATTGTGCTTTCAGAAGTTATTCATAGCATATGGGAAAAGACCAAGCACAGTTGTTATTCCATGGAGTACTTACAAAAAGCCCCAAATCCAAATCTTCCCAATTCCTATTCTGTGTGATCTCTCTACTACATTATTTTTAACATTACTTTTTTCATGTTTAGATAGTTTCAGTTATGCCACTGTACAAAGAGGCTAAAAACGTACATCATATCAGATACACAGCTTGTATTAATCATTCAAGGAGCAGTCTTTCACATACATTTTCAAAGCAGTCGTTGACAAATTCACAACCATGAAATATGTTTTCCCTTGTGTATTTCCTCCTGACCTTCATTCACTAAACTATTCTCTTACTGTCTTTTTCTCCTTGTTCTTTCATGACCATTCCTTTCCTGCATATTTATCTTTTTGGTTCATTGCTACACTTCTGTCTTGATTCCCCTTGACAGCTGTTTTGCTCTCCAATTTACATGTTAGATTTTACTTCATCTGTATGCCATCTTTGATCTTTCTGTTTCTTTCCCTTCAGTCACAAGGATGCAGTAGGAAGTTACCTGTACCTGGGATGATACTATTCTTTTTCATGGTAGATAGAAAGGAAACTAGAAAAATTAATGTCCAAGTCATCAAACAAACTTAAAAATAATGGCCTATATTTATGGGTTCCCTGAGACATAAAGCAGTGGGATTAGTGACACCAAACACATTATCATCTAAAAGAGGTGGATTACTGTGGTGTCTGGTCTCATTCATACCATAGGTAGAATTTTCATGTATGATTACCAAGATATTTTTTTATTCTAAATATAAAAGCCAATGTATGGAGAGGCTTCAGTTATAAGGAAATTCACACATTGCCCTGCTTTCGGATGAGAGAAAGATTATTGAGAGATTTTGAATACTGCAAAATGGTTCCTTAATATAAGAAATAGCATTTTATCTCTGTAAAAGTGAGTAATTTCCAAACAGATGGTTTCCAAAGTGCCTCCCCTTTGATTAGTGCAGTGATCATAATTTGCATGAAGTTTCCAGAGAGAAAACTGAGAACAACAGAAAAATCCTTTGCCGGCTTTGAATCTTTTATGATCTAGTTATTAGTGGATAAGCACCTTTACTCCTCAGACGGACATAGAGAAAGAAAACATTTGGATTTGCCTTTTTAAACAATTATAGGAAGAATAGTTTTCCTTAATTTCTGTTCTCTGTATATTTACAAATTCTGCAGCAGTGTCCTGTGTTCAGATTTCAACTTAAAACAGCTGGCTGAGTTAAGAGCAGTTGCAACATCATTAGCTAACCAAAAGGCACACTCTTTCTTTGTGTCACGATCTTTATAGTGAAGGGTGTGAGCCCTTCATACATCCCTGGCACTCCAATATTTTTCTCCAGGAAAAAAGAAAACGAAACTGATGCACTAATTTTTAGGTATTTTGAAAACTGATCTGAAAGGAAGAAAAGTTCTTCAGATGCAAACAATTTTTTTTTCCTGGTAGAATAAAACATTTTGAAACTCTGTGTCACAAAGTACTTTTTAGCACTGCTGAAACAAAAGTAGGGTCTTGGTGGTTTTTGGTTTTTTTTTAATTTATTTATTTTGTTTTGGTTTTTGTTTGGTTTTTGGTTTTTTTTTGGTTTTTTTTCTTGCATTTGTTTGGTTCTTTGTTTTAAATGAGATGATGCAGACACCATTTTAAGCACTCATTGAAACTGCACTTTGGGTGCTTCTTAATACAAAACTTCCTGGAGACAACAATTTTCCTATTGAATTTAAGAGTGATTTGTTCTTTCGTGAATTAGGACCTCACAGGGCATTTCTATGGGATGGTACACTTGCAGAAGGCACGTGAAAATTTTGTGATGCTCCTGCTAAACTTTTGCCATTTTCTTGGCTTTGCATGGCAAGGTTTTGGTTGTGAGGGGGTTCACAGGGGGCCACTTTTTGAGAAGCTGCCAGCACCTGTCCCTAAGTCTGACAGAGCCAGTGACAGCCCACTGGTGACAGTGGCAGCACCTCTGGGATAACTTGTTTAAGAAGTGGGGTGAGGGGGAGCACAGCAGGGAGTGAAATCAAACTGTGCAACAGCAACTGCAGCTGGAGAGAGGAGTGAGAGCATGTGAGAGAAGCAGCCCTGCAGACACCAAAATCAGTGGAGAAAAGGGGGAGGAGGTGCTCCAGGCACCAGAGCTGAGATTCCCCTGCAGCCCGTAGTGCAGACTATGATGAGGCAGCTGTGCCCTTGCAGCCCATGTTGGTCCAGGGTGGAGGAGATACACTGCTACAGCCCATGGAAAATCCCACTCCAGAGCAGGCAGATGCCCAAACAAAACTGTGACCCCATGGAAAGGAGCCCATGCTGGAGCAGGTTTGCTGGCAGGAGTGTTGAGCCTGCAGGGAACCCATGCTGGAGCAGCCTGTTCCTGAAGGATGCCAAACCATGAGGGACACACCCTGAGTGAGGAACTGCAGCCTCTGGTAAGGATCCAAGTTGGAGAAGTTCATAGAATTCATGTCTCCTACGGGAAGGACACCACACTGGAGCAAGGAGAGACTGAGGAGGAAGAGAGCAGTAGAGATGAGTTTTGAACTAATCGCAACCTCCATTTCCAGTGCACCTGTGCTGCTGTTGGGGAGGAGGTAGAGAAAAACTGGAGAAAAGTTGAACCTGGGAAGAAGGGAGGGATGGGGTGAAGGTGTTTTAAGTTTTGTTTTTGTTCCTACTCTGACTTGATTGGCAATAAATTGTCAGTTTCCCTGAGCTGAGTCTGTTTTGCCTGTGACAGTAATTGGTGAGTGATATCTCTCCATCCTGATCCCAATCCATGAGACTTTCATTATATTTTCACTCATTTATCCAGCTGAGGAGGGGGAGTGATGGAGCAACTTCAGAGGGCACCTGCTATCCACCCAGAGTCAACCATTACACTGCTGTGAGGTGACCTACAAACTGCAGTGTAGACATAGCCACAAGGTCAGAATCAGAGGTGGAACCACCTGTACACCCAAAGGCTAAACTGAGGATTGTGTTTATAAAGCTCAGTATTGTAACAATGGGACTATCCAATTTGCCTGTACTTCTTTGTCCATGTCATATACAAACAAATTAACTTTCTTCAGGTTCCCACTAATTCTGCTTTGAGGATTTTCTTCTACCCTAGCAGTCTAAATGTGCTTAAACAGATTGAAAGGTGTTAGGCACACAACAACCAACAAGAACTACTTTGATTTCCATGTTGCCTGAAGTGAAATCTTTATTATATTTAAATCAAAAGGGATTTTACATCTGTTATCAAAAGAATCTGCCCCATATCCTCATTCTTGCCACACAGGAGAACCTGAATTTAAAACCTCAATATTACATCTGAGTCTGGATGGGGCATCTTGCTATACAAAGTGAACACAAGGGGAACAGATTTCTAGCAGAAAGATTCAGACATAAGGATAAAGTTTCTGCCACTTCTTCCTCCTCCTGTGGTTTTTCTGCCTTCCCTCCTTTCTCCTCCACGCTATGACAGGCTGAATTTCTGTATCTCCACAACAGTCTGGATCAGGAAACTGACCTAGCTGAAAAGTAGCCAAAGGAAAGAAAAATGGTTGAGTTTTCATTTATCTAGATAGCTGCTAGCACCAGCCCATAGACAGTAGCAGGACGTGCTACAAATCCAGGGAGTAATGGAGACATTATTACCTTTAATGGCAGCCAGTCATTCTGTTGGTTTAGGGAGACTGTAAAACCACAGGGCCTGGTCATCACTTACAAAGGAAAGAAACCATAATGGGAAAGATGGAGCTGCTAAAAGCCCAAAGTTTAAAATCTGTACAGATGAGTACAGACTTTGGGGCCACAGACATCGGTATTGGAAAAATTTTTAACAAAAACTCACTTTGCAAGCAGAATACGGGATGATATTTGGGTTTGAAGCACATGATAAATTAAATGCCTTTTAGTTGTTGGGCAATGGTAACTGAATTCTATGAAACCAGAGAGAATAGGACTCCATACAAAAAGCGAAATGTAAGAAATAGTTCTATTTTAAGGAAAGTGCAAAAATGAACATATGGCTCACCTCATCAAAAAAGAAACAGTCTTATGATTTTGAAGGACTGAATACCTATTGAGAGAGCAGATCAGGAGCAGATTCTGGGACAAGAAGTTCAGGGACATCACAGATGTCTCTGTGATCAGGTGAGGTGGGGAGAACACAATGAATTTCTGACAGAACAGTAAGACATTGTCAGGGACAGGAAGTCACAGTGTGTAATGAAGCTATGCAAGAGTTCACAGCACTCTGTAACTGAGCATCCACTATGACAAGAAACAATATCTGAAGAAGACAGGTGCCAAGCTTAACCCTGGTGGGCAGCTGAATCCCAAGCTGCTGCTCACTCACTACCACCCTGGGGGGATGAGGAAGAGGATCAGAAGAGTAAAAGTGAGAAAACCCATGGGTTGAGATAAAGGCAGTTTAGTAGGAAAAGCAAAAGCCGTGCACACAAACAAATCGAAACAAGGAATTAATTCACCACTTCCAGTGGGCAGTCAGGTATCCAGCCATTTCCAGGAAAGCAGGGCCCCATCATGTTTAGCAGTGACTTGGGAAGATCAAATGCCATAATTTCCTCTTCCTCCTTCTTTCTCTCTCAATTCTTACTAGCCAAGAAAACCAACCAAGAAATAAAATTCATAAGTTTACAAATATCAGCAAAGCACGTTTACGGTACAAATATGTGCTCAGATGAGTTCTGTCGATGGAATAAGGCTGTGCAGTTGTGGCACTTATGCATCAGACACTGGGGGCAAAAACAGTGTCACAGCAAAACAGAAGGTATGGCAAAGAAGGCAAATAAAATACAGTGATGAGTTCATCCTGATGTACCAATACCAATCGGAATTTAAATAAATTAATTTTGTTCTTTGCACTTTCCCCTTCTGGTATCACTGGTATCAAAACCATGGTGTAAATGAACATAATTACTGGGTTGAACAACCAGCAAGGTACACACTGCTGCTTTTGGGTCATAAATTGTTCCCTAAATTCAAAGACCTCAGCATTATCCCATATTCAAAAGGAACTCAATCATTTACCCTGTGACTTGAGTTTGGTTAGGAATCAACACCTAAAGCTTAGTCCTGCTCTTCATTAAAACCACCTCTTCTTGCTGATTGTTTTCTTGAGTTTACAATGGGTTATAAAATTTTCATATAAATACTAGTAAGTAGTAAATAATAAGATGATCAGCATAATTGTGGTCACATAATTTTATCTAAGAATTTTTTTTAATCAATGAAATCTGATTTTTTCATAAGCAGAGTTAGGACAGATAGCTTGAATGGGCAACTGTATGAAGCCTAGAATATATATAATACCTAGAATACATCTTAATATCAAGTTTAATTCCCAGTAGTTAGCAAATTATTTATGTTGTTCCTTTTGCTTTAACGTGGTTGTTATGGCAAATGGAGGCTACAAAAAGATGAGCTCATTAGGAAGAGTCAAGGGCAGGCAAGAAAGAATGTACACATGTATATTTCATTAAGCCAATAAAAATGATATATAAACCACTGCAATGTCAGAAATAATTTAAGGCTTCTCAGGGTTGAACAATACTGAAAATTTCATGAGCATTGATCAGTATTATTTTGTGGGACAATCTATAGACATGTTACAATTGATTTATTTTCCTCTCCCTAGTTTGTTAGACTTCCGTGTAACCCCTGTAAAGTAAGTGCCATTGGATATTTCACAAGAAGGCTTGCTTTTCTATCCATCTACACTTCCTTTTAGACCAAAGTAACTGTTTACTTAGGGACATCAGCAGCTGATGAAAAGGTGAGACACTTTTCATTCACACATTGGAAAGTCACTGTATTTTTAGCAGTGTTTCAGGATTTATGACTTCAAACTAGAGGCCATAGCAAGTGGCATACATATTTTGGTTTATGTATGTGGCATTTCACACACTGTCAACAAATGTTATGCAACAAGGAACCACACACAAGAACAATGAGTCACTACTTTTTTTTCAGTCAGCAGGTTTCAGAAGAATAGACCTTAAAGGTAAATAGCCATTACTGGTCCCTGTCACAAAATCTTTGTGAAAGTTTTGAGGGAATAGGAAGTGAAGGAATGAGTCATTGATGTTAGAATTTATTGCTAGATAATCCAAAAATTGTTACGACATGTTTGCATCTCACTTTATGAATTATTTAAGCATATTTTTTAAGAAACCATATTCTATATTAGTGTGCTTTTTTTCTTGAAACCTTTTGTAAGAAACAAATTCTTAACTACTAAAAAGTGCTTCTAAGTTTATTTCCTTGTTGCACAGTTTTCCCATCCTTATCACAGTATCTGCATAGCCTTCCGGTTCTTTGATCAGAGATTCAAACCAGAATCTCTAGTCTTATAGGTGAGGTATCTAACGTACAACCTACCAGCACAGGAGACTGCAACAACACAGCATGACAGGAGAATCAAAATGTAGCAAAAGCAGCATGGGTGCTCATCGGAAAGAGGAACTCCACAAGCTGCCATATCTTACTATGACCTGTGATCAGTGTGGTGCAGCACTGGAAAACACAGCTCTGGTTTTTATGTCTGTCTTGGACCATGACTGACTCATTCCATACCTCTGCATGGACACAGTAGTCCTGTCCCCAAATTTCAGCTTTTGGGTGTAAGACATAAATACTACTAGATCTTCTACTACTTCTCATCTCTGTGTTGGCTTTAATCATTGAGTTTTAATATTAATTACTAGCCAGATGCTGATGCTAGTATGGTTCCAGATGCTGCTGCCATGTGCCAGTCTCCATCACACAAGATAAAAACTTGCTGATGTCAGTAATATGTGGACAAATGTGCCAAAATTAGGCTTTGATTAGTTTATGTTACCAGCATAGAACATCCTCTAGCTCAAAGTCATAACTAAGAAGGTGTTTTGGATGCCACTGAAAAGTTGTTGAAAAATAAACTCTGCATATACAGGAAGCTGAGAGACCTCATCCAGATAAGGACTGCGATAAAAATTATATTCTTAATATTATTACTGGGCTATGTTTACTGTTTGAGGAAAATGATTTTTTGTTAATGAACTGAGCAGTCTCTGATACTTTATGTACCTCTGACAAAATATAGGATCATACTCCAAGGCAGTACAAGCATCAAAACTAACAGGATACAGTTAAGGACAAGACTAGAAATGAATCATTATGGTTTCAAAAAGAACAATGAAACAAGGGAAATACTTGTATTTCTTGCAACATCAAGAAATATTACCTTTTTTTTTTAAAAAGGGAGTTACATGGAGGAATCAGCCCAACTCCTGCAGATGGCCTCTGTGTCATAATAAACAACAAGGGACTTGACAAAGTCTTTGACATGTACAAAATAGAAGGGATCCTGCCCTTTTATTGCTCTGCTAAGCACAAGACGTCTGAAGATACAGAAATTCTAAGAGTAAGAAAAATGCAAAACTTAAAATTCAGGCTAGATGATTTCTTCAAAATCACCCAAAATTGAATGTTTTGAGACTTTTCTTCTGTAGAATACACAGTAGGTGCAGATATGAGAAGGCAGGAAGGAGACCTTGACAGTCATCTGATGCTTGCATTGCAGCATCATTCTTTGTTCTTCATTCTTCTCACATGGTCAGCACTGAAGCAAGAGGCTATTTAATTCCCAGAGGACTTCTAGTGTGCTTAAAATTCAGCACATGCTTAGTTCCCTTCCTCATCTGGGTTGCACCACTGCAAATCCTTCATATTAATGAACATTGAAATATCTCTCTTACATAGAGGGCATATATTCAACTCTCAGCAAACTGCGTATGTCAGTGAGTGAAGTGAGACAGCTTCACATGAAACCAGACAGAAACTTGGCCCACATTGTGTCAGGATAGAGTTTGCACTCTGCCTTGAAGTCTCAACATAAATTTTTAAATTATCACTCTATCAAGTATCTGCTAAGTTTCTGTCGTAATGCCAGGATTAATTCTGAATCAGACCTCACAGATGACTTATAAATCCTCTTTGCATACCACCTTAAAGAGATACTATTTTGGGAGAGGTTAATACCATGAAAACCCCTTATCCAGTTAGTTCCCTGCAAAATGAAGCTTTATAATGAAGTTAGCCATTTCCTGTACCCTACTTGGCTCCACTGTGAAGTATTTCAGTGCCATCCAGTGTTAGACACGAGGTCATTTACTTAAAAAAGCAATCTCCGATGCTTTAACACTTCAGTTCCTAATTTACCTCTCCAAGATTATAGCACCAAGATTATATGTCCAATACACACCACTTACTATTTTAAAATCTTGTAGAAACATTCATTTTTAAATTCAATTACAGAATTGCAAATGCTAAACATAGAAGAGGAAAAGGATCACAATGATACGAGAAATTCCTTGTCCTGACAAACTAAAAGATCATTTGACTGCTATTTATCTTAGTGGCAGCTCATATCAGTTGCAAACAACATGGTCCCTGTTCGTTCACTTTGTGGGAGAAGTCTGTATTATCTGCAGGGCATGACTATCTCAATACTAGAAAACTGAGAACTTATTCTGTGGCCACTTCTTTCCATAGGAAGCCCCACTAAAAACTTCCTCTGAAGGAGAGAATTTTATTGGCAAAATGTTTAAAGAATTGTCACTGCTTATTTTCCCTTTGAACTGACACACCAGGAGGAGGAAGTAATGGCATTTCATTTTACTGTCTTTAAAGACCATGATCTTCTGTCAGTGTTGAATGGATGTGCTAAATTTTTTTTTACAAGCTCTAGTTTAGACTAACATTTCATAGGTATCCTTATCAAATATAGATTCCTTCTAAAATAATAAATGAATGTAACAATAACCACAACAATAATATACAAACATTCATTAACTTCACAGCCATGTAATCATACCTGTGAAGGCTTGGAAAATCAGATTGAAAGCAGAGTAGGAGCCAAGAAAGAGCAAGGAATCAAAGCAGATCTAAGAGACAAGCAGCACAAGGGAGCCTGATGGGCTGAAGTGGGAAGTGAAATCCTGCTGTTCCTGAATATCTGCAGGAAAAGCAAGAAAAAGTGCTGTTAGAGCCATGGGGCTCTTCCAGAAACCTTCACCCACCAACCCCAGCCTTTTGTTTGTAAATCCACCTGAGCCTGGGCTGGGGCACCAGTCCTGGGCTGAGCTAAATCTCAAGAATTCTTGTCACCAGTCCTGTCTCCTGCTAAATGTTTATTTGGCTTTCCCGGGTTGATGTTGGATACAAGTCATCAATTCAGTTGCCTGATGATTGCAGGCTGTCACTCAATGTGTAGCTGTCAGCAGCCTGCTCTCACAGCTCCTGGATCCAGGTGCTGGAGGAGACTGTGCTTCTCCTGAAAGCACACTTCACGGCCCAAGGGAGGGCAATGGGTGAGCCCCAGTTCACAGCGCCTGGGTCAGAACATCAAACTGTTCGTTTTAAACACCAGCGTTCTCCAGAGCTAGTTCATGTCATGCTTGTGCCAGCTAGTAGCCTCACAGGCTTTTTAGAGCTGGGAAAACATGCATGCAAACACAGATACTGACAAGAGAAATTCCTGTCTTGAGCCAGATACTCAAGGGTAGGCAGTATGGAGAACACAGAATTGCACTCCACAAATCAGTAAATTTCTGATGTATATGATATTCTGCTAATACAACAACAGATTTCATTTCTCATGTATTATTTTTCTTCAAAAGTTAAAAATTCTATTTTGAAAAACAATTTCAGAATCAGCAGCTTCACTACGTGAACATCTTAAATTAAATTGAATAGAGATAGTGAGTTACATAAATAAGCATTCAACTAACCATTCACCCAAGCTTTTCTAGAAGGTCAATATTATTCTCCAATTTACATTCACAAAAGGTAGATTATAGAAACAAAAATCAATACTTTTAGTTTAAAAATCATTACATTTTCAACTGACACCTTCAAACCTTTATTTTCACATGGATAAGCTATAGTTAGAGCTCCTGTTGGCTACAGTTATTTCTGATGTGTGGTTATCAACAGAAGAAAAAATCCTTATAGAATAAAGGCTAATCCCTTGAAAAAAACAGTTCAATGTGAGTTCCCAATGCAAAGTTGTAGCTAAGAGGGTAAATGTAGTCTGTGCATGTATAACTAGAGAAAGATCAAATAGAATAAGGAAATAGCACTACCTTTTCAATAATTATCATCACATACTGAGGTTATTACTCAACACATATTTTAAACAGTTTTTCTGCAGAAAGAACAATGTGCAAAGATATATCAAAGATGCACTGTAAGGCTTGAGGTCTACTCATGCCCCTTGTCCCCACATGCACACCATGACTTACAAGTTCTGTCTAGCTCACAGTCTTGATTACCACCATGGTGGGTTTTTTTTTTTTTCTGACTTCATAAATACCAGGATTTGAAACTGAATCTAGAAAATTTCAATGGGAAATCTTGAGCTGTGAGAATTCTTCATCATAGGCCTACTCTGCTGAGTTGTCTATCACATAATTTCTTCAGCCCAGGTTGAGTACTGCTTTTAAACACAAATTGAAGTATTTTATGCTACAAGTTCTGTTTTGCTCCACAACAAGAAATCATGAAGGAACTCTGTCATCCTTCAAAACCTAGGATTTGTTGAATTACAGATACTGCTGTGTGATTCCTTTACCAAAGGAGTCTTCCTGTACCAGAAAAATGTCAAACCTGTGTTCTGCAATAAGTTCAATAGGTCAGAGTCACTTGAACCTCTCTTTTATACCGTCTGATAGAGATTTCCAAATAGGCTCTTAATCTGATAAGCTTATTCTTTCACAGAGACAAGAGCCTTAAATTTCCCCAGCCTGATAAACATGCTGTAAAGTAACCCTCACAGAATGCTGGACTTACATATATCTGAGCAATATGTGAATACATCTCCATTTATCTCAGAAAGGTTGCTACCTTGGTCTTAAAACCAAGATACTGAGTCAATATCCTCAAAGAGCTGGGCCCTTTGCTTACCTGGCTCTTGACCCATTTGGAGTTAAATTCCCTTCATGTACTAGTTACGTACATATTTTAAATCACATGAAGCAATCCAGTGGTGATGCACAAACTGTGTAAATGGCACACAGCTATGGAAATTAGCTTCTGTTTTCCTTCTGATATTTAGCTTGTAGTGTAGCTAGATATTAATTCAGTTGTAAAAGTGAAACAGAAAAGAGAATTAACCTAGCTGAAGGAATGACAGAATTAAAATACAGACTTCCTGACTCATAGCCTTTCTGCATTCCTGAAGATAAAAACCAAAAACTTAACATACCCAACAACACAAATTCATTAATGTCTAATTATTAAATGTCTGATTATAGCAGAAGTCAAGAAGTGTTCCCAGCTCTCTCCCAGCATAATCATTTATGATGCTACAAGACCTTTCAAATAATTACACGCTGGGAATTCTCAAATCTCTCAGGAAACCTCAAAAATAGATCCTTACTGTATGTATGATAACACAGACACTACAGAGAAAAAAATACTGCTTCAAACAGGTTTCTTATTTTCAAGAATACAAAAAATGAGGTCTTACATGATGGCTACATGAATACTTTGAGATGTTTTAAATCTCTCCCTGAACTCCTCTTTATTGTGACTATTAGGTCTTACACTTACACTTCAGTCTGTTAGGATACCTAGCCTTGAAAATTGCAACCCATTCAGACAGTGTGGAAGTCCAGAGGCACTTGGGGAGATACACACAGTGCCTTCTCTAACAGAGAATTCTCAGTACAGAAGAAAATGGCTCTCACTTGTGTAAAAGATCTACATTTAGAAAGACTCACATCTTTATTCCTATCAAGGTAAATTAGGATTTGTGTAGGTTAAACAGATGGCACTACAGAAACATACTGTGAGAAGTGACTATTGCCAGATGCTTTAATTTTTACATTTTAGAGTACAAAATCATAGAATGGTTTGGGTTGGAAGGGACCTTAAAGATCATCATTCCAAACCCCGTGCTGCAGGCAGGGATGCCTTCCACTAGAGGAAGGTTGCTCAGAGCAGCCTGGCCTTGAACAATTCCAGGGACAGGGCACCCACAACTTCTCTGGGCAACCTGTGACAGTGCCTCACCACCCTCACAGTAAAGAACTTCCTCCTAATATCTAACCTAAACACATTCTCCTTCAGCTTAAAGCCATTCCCCCTTGTCCTACTACCACATACCCTTTCTATCCAGCCCTCTTGTTGGCCCCCTTTAGGCACTGGAAGGCTGCTCTAACAACGCCCCAGAGACTCCTCTTCTCTACACTGAACCACGCCAACTCTCTCAGCCTTTCTTCACAGGAAAGTTGCTCCAGCCCTCAGATTATCTTTGTGGCTCTCAGTCTGCCCTGGTCCCCTTGGCAGGTTTTAATTCACTCTGTGCAATGTGCAGGAGAAACAACAAGACCCTCAGAAGGTTCAACAACAAACCTCTACTTGCAAACTTTGGAGCATTAAAATAGAAGAAGGTACATGGCAAAATTTAAAACAGCAACAAAGAAAGTAAGGCACTTCACAAACTTGAACTTAGCAAACTTACAGTTAGCCAACTTCAACCTATCCAGACACAACAGGGCACTTACCAAGGCATTGGCAGGAACTTTTCAGTCTGGCTTAAAATATATTTTGAGAAAAAGTTAGGAGAAGAAAGAGAGAAAGAAAGAGAAAGAAAGGATAATGATAGAAAAACATCACCACCTGTGGATCCAGAAATGAGACTTGATTGTTGCAATTTCGATGTCCATTGGTTGAAGTGATGGTCACAGTCTTTATCAATCTGGGGTGGGCAAAGACCGTGAAACACGAAGTTCAATGGGTTAATACACACTCAAGGTCAGGCGGACCACCCAGGTATTTCCCCTGGGATGGGGACTTTTATACTGTCTGATGCAACACTGTGAATCATGTTGTAACACTGGATCATGCCCACTCCTCTGGTGCAAGGCCCCAGAAATGAGTCTGGGGGCATTTTGGGGGTCTTTGATGGTTTATGACACTTCTCTCACATCAGCATAATAGAGCCAATTATGCTCCATCAGCAGGGTTGAATAATGTGAATGTCCCAGTATCTTCCCCTGGCGGGAGGCGGGAGGGGAGTTTTACAACTGAGCCAGTTGTGTAAGGGACAACACTGGTAGAATTAAAAGCATTATTCCATCTTGGAGGATCTGCTTATCAGCCCCTTATGTAGCTCAAACCCCAGCTTCTTGCTAAGCAAGAAGGTTGATTTGTCACGGTCATCCTCTGGTGCTCACACCTCCTGCACACGAGTTGTTTCCATGAGCATCGACAGCAAAACACCCGATTGCTTGAGGTGTTAACAATTAACATTTCAGTCTCTCACACCCTCCCGTGGACCTGCTAGAGCATAATAAAGATTTTTGAAAGGGTTAAACATTTAAACAACTTTGAAGCACCATACAACTCCACGTATTTCATATTTAATGCATATGTGCATAAACACACATACACATACGTGTGTTTGTATATATATACACATATAAATTTATATATATGTATATGTATAAATACAAAAATGGCTATATTTCAGGGCCTCACCCTTGTCTCACTGTACATAATGACTGCAAACTGCCCATTTATTTCACACGCGCAGACGTCAGCTGTCGCTGCCCGAGGGACAGGCCTGTCTGACACAGTATTTCAATGGCTGTAGGGAATCAAAGCACCGAGCCCATTTTTTGGGAAAGTTTGCCATCTAGAGGTCGTATCAGGCAGCACCAGGAGAGAAAACGACCTTAACAAAAGAAAAACAGACTAAATGGATTTTCTGGATATCCGTAGGCATAGTTATTACAAAACAGCACTGCCTTTAATATATTTAATGTTTAGCTTTGCTAGCAATATCATCTTGGAAGCATTGAACTAATGCTTTTCCCCAAATCAGAATCAGTTCTTCACTAAGTTTGCAACACGTGTAACAAACTTGGTTCTAGTGTAAGGGGATTCCTTAAATATTCATATAATATAACCAAAATAATTAATTTTAATCCTGTTACAGTGTTAAAGATTTATTTCAGAGACCATCTCCTTCTCTGCTGGTGCAGTAAAGATGAAATAAGCAGTAAAAACAAGTATGTTCATTACAGGCAGAATTCAACATTTTTGAAAGCAAAAGGAAAAAAATTTTTTTTTCTTTGGAGCACCATCCCTTTTGCTGTCCTTACAAATATCTCTCAAACTGCATGACTCTTTTTCTCTGAAAAATGCTGACTGGTATTTCCATTTTCATTTGTTTACTTCAAATTAGAGAAGAGAATAATTTTTGAACGAAAATACCAATAAAATACCTTTAAAATATTAAGAAAGCTCTTCAAAGATATTTGGCAAACTTTCCAGCACAGTTTGCAGAAAGACTAGCAGTGTTATACTTTCAGGAACATTTGTGCGTAAATCTGTCTCCAGCTGGGTGTATGGATTTCGTTTTGCTCTCTCTTTTGAGATGAAGTAGACAAAAATTTGGTTCTGCAGCATTCTTGTTTATTTTGGCACCAAGAAAAGAGGTCTCTTCATACCCAGTTGCCCAGGAGATACAGAAATTTGCAGGGGCAGAAAAGCAAGATGTAAAGTTATGAAAAAAAGTTCGTAGTCGGGAAAATTCCCTCTTTTTGAGGCATATTTTCTATGGGAATTAGTTGATGCTCCCTGCATTTTCACTTCGACAAAAGATCATCAAGTGTTAAAGATCAGCACCAAGATCAGACTTGCAGCAGTGGGTGTTTGGGAATGTGGACGTGAAGACAATGGGGATAGTTTTCAGAGAGCTTTGGCTTCCTGAAGCTCTTTACACTAAGCTGTAATGGATGTTTTGTTGAAATTATTTTAAAATACATTTTGCTGGAATTACTGAAAAACATAAGAGCATGGTTTCCACATGTTTTGATGAATTTATCTCCCTTAATTTTTGTTGTCATTATTTTATTTGCATTGGAGTCCATGTCAATTTTTAGCTTCTGTAAAACCCTGAGGGAAATGGTTCCCACAGCTCAGTTTCATTTGCATGTGAGTGGCTTCCTTTTGCTTGCTTTGAAAATATCACAAAATATGATGGCCCTTATTTCTTGCACTGAAAAAGGTGGTGGTCAACTGTTCTGAAAGATGTGGCAGGTTTTTTTTACAGGCCTAGTTCCCAGTCTTAATTTACAGGCGCAGGCAGAGTATGTTTGCATTACTTTCTCTAATTCTAATAAAAATTCTCACAAGCCCCTCTGTTCACCAGGTGCAACTGAGCAGGTCTTCCTTTTCTCAGAGACACCAAATGGTGAACTCCATAAATTAGGAGATACAACATTGCATCCTAGGAAAAGCGCTGACTGCCATGCAGAAAATCTCTGTTTCATGCTTCAGTTAAGTGAACTTAGTGCAAGTGGATCTTTCTTCTGATTCCCCACCCAATATGGATAATGATATCTGTTGTAAACCAAAATGATATTCACAAATGACGAGACATATATAAGAAACATTATTAACACATGAATTCATAAACTTGTGTCTTGTTTTGTTTTTTTTTCAGCTGGGCTGGTCCAGAGGAATAAAACCCTTAAGATCAAAAATGTGAAGAAACAGCAATTATTTGTTAGTACTGCCAGAGAAACCTTGGTGGAAATAACCGATTAAAACTCTACACCACTTCCTAAGGTAAGAGAGCTTGCAGCTAGTTGTTTAGCTGAGAAAGAACTGGATCTACTAGTAAAAAAAGCCGTAATAGAAAAAACTTTATTTTATTGATTTTTAAAAAATACATTGCACACATTATGCTCCAATACACTCAGAAGCAAATACAGATTTTCCAGTATTACTCCACACAGAATATTTTTATTCTACAGTCATTCAATTTTTCCAACACAAAAGCGTATCTTTTTATGTAGCACATATCAGAAAGCTGGGCTTTACAAAGAAGCTAAAAGAAATTAGGTATTCAAAATCCCAGCGATATCCCCAGTTCCTCTGTAAATCCTACTTCTACTGTTGTGATTAGAACAACTAGGTGTTACTTAGCTGCTTTTTGTTCTTTCAAAATTGTACAGATGTGTATTAGTCATAACAAAGACATCCTTTCTCTACAAAGCCTGCACATGTGTTCACTGCCAGTGCATCTAAAGGAAAATGATTTTGAACTTTGCATTGATTTTTAGCAATTTTTCTCTTCAAGAATCAAATACCAACCCTGCTTTCTAATAGGAATTTAATTAATTCCTCTTGTTCAACAATTAATTAGTTCATGGTTTCTGTGTATGTATTGAACATGCATATTGACAGTTTATGAGAAAAGACATGAGGAAACAGCACACATTTTAGTCACACATTGGATAAATCCTAGCAATATCATAGAGTGTGCTTCATGAGAGAACTGTATTCTTCTACCAATTTCTTCTTCTCATTTAATTTTTCCAGTATGGCATCCATTAACTATGAGGCAAAAGGAAACTGAAAAAGAAATAGAGTAAGAAAAAATGGTCATTGAACTTTATTTTCTTCATGTGAAAGACATTTATTAAATATCTCTAAACTATCAGATTTCACTTAGTTCTGACAACTACCACACACACATATCTGATCTTTAAAGTTCATCTGCCTGGTTAGTGTCTGAAAATTTGCTCTCTATCATAAAAATGATAAAAGAGCAGTGTAAAATGAAAAAAGATAAACTCCTTATTGAACAATTCATGCTTTACTGACCATGTTAATGATGTAAACTGCAGTACCAGCATCTCTGTCATTTATCTTCAATCAGCTGATCAATAAAAGGTTACAGTCACCTCTAGGGCATCCAGAAATGGTAGTGTATGAGTGTAAGTTCACTACTCTCAGGAGGGTGACACAGAACGACCAGTATAATTCTCACTGCTGTAGCAAATTGCCTTAGACTCACACACAAAACCTTGTAAATAATTAAAAAAACAATAACAAAACCCCCCAAAACAAACAACAACAAAACCCCAAAACAAAACAAATGAAACCACAAGAAAACCTCTAAAAGTAAAATCCCAAACCTCCAATTGCGTAAACTGGAATAGGACACAAATGTCTGCCTCTCTAAAACTTTAATCCAAAAAATTGTATTGATATATCTACAGAGAAAAAATAAAACCTCTTTTATAACTTCTCTTATATAAAGATGCATTTGTACAACCAATGTCTTCGAAGGAGATTTGGTATAATTTTCAGTGCCATAGCTTTAATGCATAAAGAGGTTTTCTTTCAAAGTCTTGGTGTATCAGTGCACTGTTCACTGGGAAATATTTTTAGAGGTGGTACAGAACAGTGGTTGTGGCAGCTCCATCCAGAGTGGCCAGTGCTGTGCCACAGAACAGGACAGTTTTCCTTCACTGTTGAAAAGTCTGTAACAGCTTTCACAGGGCTCTGTCAGCTTCCTGAACACATGGTGAGACCAGTGGTGACTGAAGGGTCAGTACCACAACAGAAGTAACAGCTCATTCAGAAGGAGAGATAATTTTACATTATGAAGCCACCAGAAATAAATAAGGTAAAATATAGCAGCCAGTGGAACAGGCCAATCATCATTTTCTGCTTTTCACAACCATAGTTCAAAGCAACACTTTTCTATCTGGAACTCCTGTCTAGTTCCACACTTCAGTATTCCTGTGCTAATTTCATTTTTTCACTTCTTTATTCTATCTGAAAGAGAAAGTTGTATGGTACTTACACCAGATAGAGTAGTGCTCGTTTCCTAGATAGACATGAAACAAAAAATATAAAAGAAACAAATAAAAACCCCAGACATAAAAGTGCATCAAATACAAAATGTAACATTTGAAGTGATATGCAGACTTGAATCTACGTACTGATATTTAAAATTACTAACAAGTCAGAAAAAATATCTAAAAAGGGAAAATCTTGTTAATAGAAGGCATGTATTGTGAAGCGATATAGTGGCAATCCTACAGGTTGCTCAACAGTCGCTCTGTAGTTACAGGAAAAGGACAACGATATGTATTATCTCCCTTTTCTACAGGAAAGGAGGTTTTCAAAGGCTGGTACTTGCTGGCCAGACATGTCTCCATCTGTCAAAAATAACTTATGTGTATGGTAAGAATCTTCTAGAAGACATCTATACCTGTCAGCTTTCTCCTGTGTGCTATTGTGATGACTTTTTGGGGAATAGAGGGTTTGAACTCACTGAGCAGAAATCTATTCAGTGTAATATAAGACATAATCTTACCTGAAATTCTGGGACACTTGCTACTACGCTTTAAAAACATTGACTTCAGCATCCTGTTCACTCTAATTTCTCTCCCTCTTCTTCTAGGTATGTCTTTTATGAGAACACTGTATCATTACCTCAAAGTCTCTAATTCTTCTTGCCTAGCTTGACTACATCAATTTCTGATACATTTCACCTCCTTAATGTTATGCCTGAGGTGAATGGTTTCTTATTGATGTCTCTGGCTCGTATCATTCTGACTACATTTTACTTGCTGCTCACTACTCTCTGTGGCTTCCATGTCATAGCAAAGTGATCTTTCAAGAACTCTTGCCATTTAAGTAATTCATTTAAATCAAGAGCATTTGAAAGCGGAACATTGTGCCATTCTTTCAACATTTGTTGATTTCAGAGAAAATGCTGTATGTTTCTCTCTGGTTTTCTCTCTGTATAGACATTCAGAACTGGATGATCCCTAGAGTCTTCATCTTTAATACAAGCCTGTCAGATTTACTTTTAATGATGGCTCTGCCACTATCCTGGGAAACTTCCCTTTACATTTCTCCCCAGAACTTCACAACTGTTGAAGTCATCTCTACTCTAAAGCATTCATCCCAGCTTCTAAACCTGCCATATTCTTGGGGAAGGCTTTGGAAGTTCAGTGAGTGCCAAGTGCACACTGAAGGAGTGAAAGCTTGTTTTTACCACTGATAATTAGGTATTTTAATACAGAATGATACTTCTTTTAAATGTTTTACAATTATCTGTGCCACAACCCATTTAACTGACCATTAACAGTGGCGATCCTAAATCAGTACATTATGGTAGGCTTTAACAGAAGTAGTATTGATCTGTATGATTTCACAACATCTGAAAGTGCAAACTACATGTGGATTTAAAGAATTTTATTTATTGATTTGACTTTCCAGATTTACAAATTTCTTCTTTGATAGTAGAGAGCTATATGAATGAAAGGCATATTTCTTATACAATTTATCAGACAGATATCTGATAAATGTAAAGTAAGATGATCCTAAAGACTCAGAAATAGTGACAGTTAATTCTGTTTCTCTCATCTACTTATTCTGAAATTAAGTTTGCTTCTTTTGGAGATCCCTTCTGTAAAAAGCAAACTAGTAATATTTATTGACCTTACACCACATGACTGAGTCTCTGTCAGCACAAGTGCATAAATATACACCGATCTGCCAGTGAAAAGCCTTATAATGAATGCAAGGCAATGTTGTTCTAATGAGACATAACATCTCCATTTGCAGAGTGTAGCATTACACTCTGTCTTCTGCTTCACAAACTCTAAAATGTGTTAGCATAAAAATAAAAGTATTTAGGTTTTGGAATATACAAATTAGTGGTTACAACTATTTCAAACCTCACCATATGGATCATCAGTATAAAATACATTTTCCCAACAAAAACTATTCAAACACACTGCAGACATGCCTTAGGTTGAATTAGATGAGCCACAAAAAATAATATGAAATAAAACTAGACACTAAGACCAATAACCAAAACATCCTAATTTCACTAAAAAATAGAAGTCGCAATTTTAAAAAAAGATAAATGCCTCACTTTATTGTTGTTTTTTGTCTTATTCTTTGTTCTTATTCTGCTTTGTGGTGGCTGCATATACATCATTATATAAACACATAGGTGCCTATATGTATTCTTACCCTGAGTGCCAAGCCAATTTTTCCTTGTTTTCAGTTCAGGATGAGTGATATAACGTGGTTTTGTTTGTGCGCATGAGATAAAATATAGATTTATACCATAACAGATTGTCAGTGCACAGGACTAAGCTCTTATTCTCATAATGAGAAGAAAATCATGACCTGATATAAGTGCTAATGGTACCTAGGATGTGGTTCAGACTGTGCTGGTGCTGCTTTTTAAGGTGCAGGTGAAGCACCTGGTGATGGTGGCAGTGGTGAGTGTGCACAGGTATTTGTGCATGGGTGAATACATGTTTCTGGGTGTGACCTCTTCAACGACACACACAGACTGGGGAGAGACTAATAAAAGCAAAGCAGGTGAGTCACAAGCCAAGAAATTTGGAAGGAAACAGCTATGGCTGTTAGTGTCCATTCCCAGATGACAGCAATAGAAATATGCATTTAGAAGCCAGTGCAAATCGTAAAAAGAGGTTGGGGAAAATCCTTACTGGCGATTAGTTAATATACTGTTCCACACCCTATTCTGGAGATGTGCTATACAAAGAGTGTCCACACAATAGAAGGAGAGGGAGACTTTCTGATGTTTTCACAATTGGAATATGACTTTTAGATCCATAATGAAATCATGAGAGGAAAGATTTTATTAAGCAGCTTTGTTTATGTGAGATGTGATATCCCAAGGAGGGCATGAGGAGGGAGGAAAGGTAAGTGCTACTATAGATCTCACAGGGACATGCTAAATCAATGCTGTCATTTGCTTTACTGCTTGGAAAACTTGGCAGATGATTTGCATTTTATTAAAAAATAATTCTTGGAGACTTCAGGCAGTAATCTGGATTGGGCTACCGTGCTATACTCACACACAAAATTATTAACAGATTGTTCTGAGATGGGCGTTCCTTAAAATAAGTCACAGTGAATGAAAGCCAAGGGTGCTATAAGAAATTCATGTTTAAGTTACATGAGAAGAAGTCATCCTCTTGGCTTATCTATATAAATTTCCTATAATGGGAAAAAGCTAGAGAAGATTGCTGTTTTGTTTGAGTTTTTAGGGGGAGTGTTTATGATGATGAGAAGAGAGTGCTACTATACAGAGCCAGGCTCAATTAATAAGACAGACACACTCAGATGTGAGGGATAAAGTGGGTAAAAGCCTTATCACTCGCCTTGCAAGATGTAAACACACATACATATTGAGATAATCATACTTGTTCCCCCCTAAATATTATAAACTGCTAAAAGCTCAAAGGTCTATAATGTGAGACCTCTCCCAAGCCCAAACAGTAATGTGTAATTAGTCTGATGCCTCTACACATGTGCAGGTAGCAGGTATCTCCACGCACTCATGTGAAAACTCTCCACATATAGGTTCTTCACAGGCCTGAGAACCTTTTCCTTTTATCCCAGTGTCAGTTATTGAGATGATTTATTTTTATTCTTTCATTCTTTAGTGAGAACAATCTAGGCTGTTACTGTATAAATGGAGAGACGCAACAGAAAAAACCCCACTTCTTGGCCATTCAAGATGTAGATTGAGACAACAAGTGATTTTTACCAGCTCTTCCAAGTTTATATATGACTGTACTTTCCTATTATATGATTCTTATTTACATAATAACATCCCTATGCAGAGATGTCTCTTTCAAATCATAAGCTTCTTAGCAGTGGTGTAGTTTCTTCACATAGTAGTTGATAAAATAAGGACACAAACTCTGACTGGTATCTGTGAGTTTCAGGAATGCAAAAGTATTTATAACTAAAATATTAATATTCTTGTAAAGCTGGCAGATATTAGATTTTTTCAAGTAATAAGAGTATGGAAACAAAGGTACAGATGAAGTGAAAACAGGTGTGGTATCCTTTATCATTACACTTTAGGGGAATCTATAAAATGACAGTAAAAAGCAACTAGTACTCAGTCTCCCCCAAAACTCTAGTGCAGCAGTAAAATGGCGTATGTCAGTAATAAAAATAAAATGTCTATGACATTTTAAATGTTATCGTACTGTCACAGTGGAATAAAATTAGCTTGAAGAATGATCTAAAGGGATATGATGCAGTTCATTATGTATAACAGCAACAGCAGCAGTTTCCCAGTGTTCATAAAGGTTTCTCCATTAAATTTACCTCCAGTCAATAATTAGGAGTCCACAAATAAACCTAGGCAATTAAATCAATACTGCTGGGCAATTATGTTCCAAAGTCCTGGCTCAATGGCACAAAAAGACACTATATCAAGCTGCAATATTAAGTGATCTGATGCAATTTTCCACTGAACATTTACTCAGAATAACAGAAAAGGGCAATCCTGCATCTTTGTTCAAGATGCAAATGGGTAACACAGTGTGCCAACACGTAACACTTGGCAGGCAGTCTTATGAGCAAAATCCTGCAGAAAGCTTACATTTCACCATGGGCTTTAGTTTGCTGATCAGAAATATTACCAAAGCTTACTAGAAGAAACCACAACCAAAGTCTGCAAGATATGAGTAAAGCATTTTAAAGGGCACAGAGCTGTTCCATGAGCTGCTCTCAAATACATGAAGAAATCTTAACCATTTCCATCTATGTGCCTTAGCATGGACAGAAATGAAAAGCAGAGCTGGCTGCTCCCCAAAACCTCTATAATCCTCTTGCAATTCTAAACATGGTCTGCTTGCCAAAAATTACTTCTACACTCAGTGTTTCTTCTGAGGAACCCCACAAGATGGAGCAAAAATCACTGAAAATCATTATTAACTTGTACACAAATGTACACGGCTAAGAGCAATGAGCTCTTCTATCCTTATGTAACATTTGCAATCTTAATATACCTGGTTTCATTCAATAATTCCTTTACTCTCCCTCCCCTGGTTTTTGCTGTCTGTCTATAGCAGATGAAGAGAAGTGATAACATTCTGCTTAGTGTTTTTTAGCGATTTACCAAAGAATAACAAAAACCAGAACAAGAAGTCTTCATTGTATTCCATGGAACTGATTCATATTTTGGAGACCATAATATGAACAGAATCTTGAAATTTATAATTTTTAAAAAATTCTTAAAATTATGGCAATTAAATGAATAGAAATAATTGTGCTTTTAATGCTGAGTTTCATGTAGCATTATGAGGTTTAATTAAAACGCCAGTTTTTCTGACAAAGCTAGTAAAAGCACACTGATATTTCTATCTTCTCTGCTGCAGCAATTAAGCAGTAGTAGTAAGTTTTGATAGTGAAAGAGGGAAAATCTGTCATTTCTTACAAAATCTGGTCACAGGATACAATCTTGACACAAAAGCTGTTAATGGTAAAATACATAAATGTGATGTGAATGTTCCTTTGAAATGGCTTTCAAAATATTTGCAATCATTCACATTCTTAACTGATATTAACTACATCGTTAATGGACCCATGCTAGTGAATATGCATTAGGAGCACTAGATTTATAAATCAAGTTTTATTTCTTTCCAGACATCAGCTGCCCATCATCTAAATAAAAGAGACAACTAAAAATATAATGGAAAAGTTTCAAGAGTCAGTGTATGTTGTCAGTGATGTCCAAACAAAAGCTGACTATGGCTAGAAAAGCTGGGCTCTCACCTGCCAATAAACTGCCCTTGATCACTTACAAGAGGGGAGCATCCCAGCAGACTCTGTGTGTATTAAAAAAAAAGACTTGAAAGAGAAGAAAAAGTATCACACAGGTCACAGCAGCAGTCTCAATGGACCCCTCAGGGATTTCTGCTAGTCTCAGACTTGTCATCCTCTATGCAGCTTTCCTCTCTGCCCAGAAAATGTCGATAGGAAAATGTTTGAGGGGCCTCTGGTGGAAATTTTTTCATTCTTTCCGCATTGACAGGATGCCAAATCAATATTTACTTCCCACTAACAAGCTGCTCGAGGTCTCAGTAGAAAATATTGTAGAGAATGTGAGAAGACACGATAATAAACAGCTGTCTGGCTATGAGGAAAACATGAATTGACTGGAAACAGGTCCACAGTAAAAGGTCACTGAAACCCATGAACTCCTCAGGTGTCCATAACAACTAGTAACTTTAAAGGCACATAAAAAAAAGTCTCTTTTTCCTAAGAGGTGTGAGAGAATGGATCATTTTCACTCTAGCAAGGATTATACTGCATTTCAATAATTCAATTAACACATTTGCCAAGATATGCGCTGGTTTTCTCCAGCAGTTTTACTGGCTAAGTTAGCTTAAGTTAGCTGTTAAGTTAGCTGTCACAAATCCTTGATTAACATCTCTTCAGTTTTATGCAGTAACCCTGGTTTTAAAAGAAATAAAAAGGAAATGCTACAAAACAAGGATTTCACATTGCCTCATCACAGTGTAATTTGAGACCATCAACGGCACCGCAATTAAAAATACAAGGTATTAATTACAATCTAAAAACACTTAGCTAATCAGAGGAGAAAGTTACAATTCATTGTAGGATGATATAAATTGAGCACCTGTACTTCAAGAAGTTTCTGTATATGCTGTAGCCATTATCTTTTTCAAATTCCATTTTTGTCCTTGCTGTTTCCTAAAAATAGAAAAACATCAGGAGCAATAAAGGAAATGTGCAACTGGGTATACATTAAATACACAGCATATGAAAGTCGGAATCACATTTGCAAAATTAATTATCTGAAGCATATCCACCAAGTATCAATGCTCTGTTAAATTTTTAAACCTATCCTTGTCTGCTCATGCCCCTAGAAATGTGCATGGCATGTTCTTTTCATATGAATATACTGGTGTAGTGTGATCTATGTCTAAATTGTATGAGTCCAACATAAAGGTGCCTGAGTCTATGCACTGATAGATGGAATATATAGTGTATGTGTAGATTGAATTCATCACTTGTGTTATAACTTCGTTTTATATTTATAGTTAAGTATGTTTATGTGTTTTACACATATATTCACAGTGACTGAAACAAAAAGAAATAGGACATAGAAACTACTCTGAGAATGAGATAAGCATGGAACAACTCTGTCAAAGTGAATCACTTTATAGGGTTGTATAAATGTTAGTAAACAGGCCAGGGATCAGCCCATTATATTTGTATTCATGAGTGTAATCCATATCAGTGCATACACATACGATGCACTGTTATTTAACCAACACGAAAACTCCCTTTTCGTGACCTCTTTAATATAAAGCTCCAACAAGGCTAAATCTAAGTCATCACCAGAGTACTGTTACAACCCAATAATGGCCAACTGCTAGACACTTGCTAAAGTAACTGTACAGGCTTTTTCATATATTATTTGAGCAGGACTAAATAAATCTGGATAAGAAATCCTATCACTGCATCTATTTAATAGAGTGATTTGATGAAACACTACCAAATATTTCATAGTAAAATGTGTGATAGAATCAACAAAAAAGGCAATGAATTCACCCAGAAACCATCTGTCTACCAGAAACACCTTTAATAGGTATCACAATTCAGACAGGAAGCATCAACAAAATCAATCTAGCACACCAAGATACATTCTGATTTTGTTTTCTTTAATGCAGAAGTCTATTTAAAATGTACAATCCTGCCAAATAGCCTAATGAAAAAGGGAAATACTAAATATAATCTCTAGATACACATGCTCTAAGCAGTATATTTATACTTATGCATGCCTGAAGTCTTGCCACCTCATGAATCTCTAACCTGACCTTTTCATTTAGATTAAATCCTTCTTGATTTTTGTGCTGCATCTTCCACAATGAAATTTCAGTCTTTACCTCCAAATCCTTTTCCTCAAGGATGGATATAGTCAGCATCTTCTCATCTTCACCTTTCTTTACTGAAGTCCCTAAAATAACGTACCTCATCATCTTCTTCTTGTAGTATTTCGTAAAGATCAGTAGTTGAAACGTTAAGGATAGGTGCTGCCAACTGAAGACACTCTTGGGAAAGACCCTTTTTGCATGCTTTCATTCCTCCCATTTTTTTTGCCAGTTTGATTTTTGTTCTCTGGTTAGAGTCTAGAAGACATAAGCAAAAAATTCTCTACTGTGATTTTTTTTTTAATAGTACAAATAAGATGGAAAAAACAGTATCATTCAGACTAAGCTCATTTAGATGGGAGTTATCATCATTCTGTGTTATTGGTTCAACAGGATATGTGCTGGAATATTAAATTACAGGATACTTAGAACACGAAATATGAATTAATATGGTAAACCAAAAAATGTTCTTAAATGTAGGTATTGTTTTATTATGTTTTTAGCAAAATAACTATTCTTATAAATGCCATCAGTAGTAAGACAAAACAGCTTCCACAGAATCAATCAAAATCCCCTCCTGACCCAGTCTACCAGAAATGTTCTTGAAATAAGAACATAACTGTCAGGCTTTACTGTGGTCAAATAGAGTAGGGTTTTTTTGTTAGTTTGTTTTTGTTTTTGTTTTTAAGCTTATTGACAGTCTCTGCATGCAGAAACACCAGTGCACCTCCTTATTCAAAACCTGAAATTTTGTTTCCCACCAAGACAGGGTAATTCAAAACTGTCCTGGCTACCAAGTCTCTACCTTTCCTATTTCTTAAGTCCTGTGGTTCAGTGAAATAACACTAAATATCAGTGTAAGTCAACAGTTTTATAACGGAAGTTATTTTGGTTTAATATTTATGCAACTATGACACAAAGATTTTGTCAAAAGCTGAGTAAGACAAGTTTATTTAAAAATTGTTGACTAACAAACAGGACTAGTAATCCATTTTCAGATGATCCGCCTCGAATACTCTATTTCCATGACTCAAACAGAACTGTGATTGTCAACACAGACACCTTGGTTGAGTTTAAAATGAGAGAAGATGATTTTCGTTTGATAATCCTAGTGGAGCTCATTTTATTAAGATACATCTCAACAGCAGCTGATCAGCTTCTGAAGATTCTTTTTCTATAGAATGCCATCATCTCATAGAAACTGACTACAGAATTATGAAGCCGTTTATTGGCATTTAGGGTAAAGTATTCTATAGTCTCTAGTGAATCTGAAACAGCCATTAGAGAGCATTTTCTAATATATTTCAACAAAGGCACAGAAGATTCATCCAATTCCAAGATTTGTTTGTTTGTTTCCTACCACTTCCCAAGTTAACATTTTTCTGTACTTAATAAATTTAATTACTTAAAGTAAAAATACCCTACCACAAATCTGGGGAGAGGAGGTACAGTGAAATTTGTCCAGTTTTCTAATTCAAGTGTGAGTCCCTCCATCCACAGAATTTCCAGCAAACTATTTCACACATAGACCTGTCTGCAAATGCAGAGCTGAGAGGAATGAAGAAACTTGAAATGTAATGAGCAAGGATCTAGGGCAACTTGGACTAAGGTCATGGAAGGAAATAGACTAAGAGAAGAGGGAGCCTCAAAAAGAAAAGCACCCACTATGAAAAACAATACAGTTAAATCACATGTTTTTGTGGCATCTGAAATGGTCTAACAATAAATTGGCTCTTGCAACACATATTTGACAATGGAAAATAAGTTCAACCCTACTTTTTAATGAAATTGAATCAGCTTCCCACGTTTTAAAAGGAGATTTCTCTCAGACGTAAGTGATCACTCTACAAGATGCACATTTGTAACCTGATGCAAAGAGGAAATGTAAATTAAAGGAGCAAAATACCAAGAAAATTAACTGCAAAGCCACATGGAAAGGCCACAAGTAATGACAAACAAAAAGCATGATAATAAACAATGTTAAACATTCACTCAAATGCCTTAGAAAACACTGAAACATTGCCAGGCAATAGTCATTTGACATTATCACATAAATTGCTATATTGGTATATCCAAACTCTGAAAGAAGTTCATGATGAATGAATAAGCTGACAGCAACAGTGGAACTCAGAAACTGCAACTGCAGTGTGATTGTCTTTTAGTCCACAGTTCCAGAAATGAAGGTGCCAGAAAGACAAGTACCTGAAAGACACTGAAGATTCTATAGCAGCAATTTAAAACAAAAGAAATAAAAAAAAATTTAAAAAAAGAAAGTTAGAAAAAAAGAAAAAGGAAAAAGCAAGTTTAAACAAAAATCAAAGAAAATTACAACTAATAGGTTTTAATATGCAAGCACACACTTTATATATAATCACAGTAGATCATACATATGGAGGACTTGCACTTCAATTCCTCTGTCCCTTGAGCAGTTCAAATACACTAAAGCATATGTGAAGCACAAACCATATGTGAAAAATAAGGCTTCTTTATGGACTTTGAAGTTGGACTCTGAGAGACTAGCTATTTTTGAACCTCCCTCCTCTAAGTTATTAAGTTGATATAATGTTTTGATATACATTTTATCACTAAATAAGCTCCTTAAAAAATTATAGTCTTCCTATGATTTTGTTTTTTGTTCTGATATTTTCTCATCCATTGTATACTAATGTATTCATGTGCTAAATTGTTTACTTATTAGTGATTTAATTTATATGTCTGTTCATGCTCCAATATAGAAATGTTCAGTCTCAAGCCACACAGGTTTTAGAAACTGAAAGACCCATTTCCAAACTGAAAAGTACAAAAACTCAAGAGTTAAGCAACATAGGTTTTGCTGATGAGTGTAGTGAAGCCACATTAACGATGTTTCTGTGATTAAGAATTTGATCAAATGCATTCTGGAGCTAGGTGTAGGATTTTGAACAAACACATTTCCCTTTTTGTATTTCAAAATTGTTTATTTTCAAATTAATAGGCATAGGTGATGCAAAATGCCTAAAATGAAATCAATGCAGTATATGACTTCTGTACTATACTGATATATAACAATGCCTTTATTAGTACTAGTAATACTAGGATTTGAGATTTTTCTCCTTGTTTTTTTTTTTTTTTCCTGCTGTTAATTCTAGAGGATATTTTGTTAATAAAGCCATTTTCCTAACTTAGATGTTATCGTCAGAGTTATTCCTGTGGGACACACTTAGCTGCTACCAACCAACTAGATTCCTGATTCCTGATTAATTCCTGAAACAAATCTACACTGCTTCTTGTCAGACCAGTGCAACTGCTACTGATCTGACTAGGAAAAAAAAAAAAAAAGCTTAAAATTCTAACCAAATGAGCTTAAAGTTCCTAGTCCTTTTTAATCAGTAGCAATTGTTGAATTATCTACCAACACCATATGATTTATATAGTACACATTACAGATGTTGGGTTACATATAATTCTGAAATATCTCTATTCTAAGCCTTTTTACTTTATTTTCACTACCTAAAACATTTATTCTTAAGAATATATTGTTTTTAAATTTGGCCTCAGCATGTAATCACTTCTTAGCACTGTATCTTTTGCCAGTTTTGAGATGTATAAAGACAAAGGTCTTCTTCCAATTAAAGGGTCATATTTAATTAAACACTCAAAGAAACCATGATGATATAAAGACCCTGACAGCACACTATTAATAAGGCCTTCACATCCCAAACCACTGACACTCGTTGACCCTGGGATTTACACAATTTAATCAATGGCCCTAAGTAATGTCATATGACCAAGGCAATGCAAAAATTTTTCCAGTAATTACCATGTTAATTTACACACTATTGTTTCTAGCATAATAAACCTTAATGTTCCCAAGACAAACCAAAGTCTGATACTAGCTAGCACCATACCTACGTATAGCCAGATTTCAGTCTTGCACTGGTGCAGATCTCAGGGCAGAGGCCATGGCTCACAAGTCATGGATAATTTTAAGTTTTACTGTATTTTGTACAATAGTAATAACAGTGTGCTGCATCTGGCTGAGATCACAGAATCATCAAGCTTGGAAGAGACTTCAGGATCACCTAGTCTTTAACCACAGTGACCAAACTGACGTTCAGTTTAGCTTTGGCCCTTCTAATATTCTCTCCACATACTTGACAACATCTTTGTAGTCCCCCCAAGTTACCTGTTCATCCTTCCAGAGATGCTATGCTCTCTTCTTTTGTCATAAGTTCGAGCCTAAGGTCTCTATTTAACCACACCAGTCTTCTGCCCTCCTGGCTTATCTTACAGCACAAATAGAAATGGAGTTGTCTTCTAACAGCTCAGCTTCTAGGGTGCAGTGCTTGGGATTTGTAACTAAACCAGTGCTGATAACATACCAGCCATTGCTGAGCAGCACTGGCACAGTGTCAGGGTCTTCTTTTTCCCATGTTGTCACCTCAGCAAGTGGGCTTGCGATGCACAAAATGTAGAGAGGGAAGACAGCTGGGACAGCTGGCCGCAAGTGACCAAAAGGACATTTCACACTTACAACACTTAACAATAAAATGTCAGGGGAATGGTGGTTTGTCTGTCAGGTAGATGCTGCTCAGAGACTGGCTAGGCATTGATCTACATTCCTTGGGGATTTATTCCCCTTTCTTTCTTTTATTAAACTGTCCTTACCAACACACAGGTTTTCTTACTTTCCCTCTTCCTATTCTTTCCCCAGTCTTACTGCAGAAAGGGAGCAAGCACGGAGTGGTGTTTAGCTGCTGGCCAGGTCATCCAACCAAAAATGTATAGAAGAATGTAATATACAGAACAATTTTATGTGTAGCATTGTGCGTGTAGTTCAATATGAAACTGTCTTTATATACAAGTGATATGTTCTTAGAAACTCATTTGTTTTGTAGATCAGAAAGGCATACAGACTTGGCTCAGAGCATTAAACCAAAAATGAAGTAGAAAATCTTTTCTGAAACAAGGTTAGTTTCCTAAAGAATCAAAAGCATTATGAAGATGTTGTAGCTGTCTGTGAACAACAAGAGCTAAATTTCACAGAACTGAACACTGAGCTTAAAGAACTCTACTTTCGTGATAGAATATTTATTGCTGGCCTAAGGTTAGGCCAGATCCTAATGCTGTAAAAGGGCTGAGAAAGTATTACAACCCCAAATACCTCATAAACAACAAAAAACAGAATGAATGGGCAAAAAGACACAAAGAGATGATGTCATACATAATTTCAGCAGCTGAAATAAGCATTCAATGAAAGTACAGTTATTTGTTCCTTATTGCCTCTCTAAAAATGACTTTCAAAATACTTTCAGTCATAATATTTAAACTAATCTCATAGCATGATTGAAAACTATTCTGTAGTAATTTCATTTTTAAAATATGTTACTCAATATATATTTATATATGTTATTTAAATTAACTCAGCTCCTTCAATTGAAAAAATCACACCTTCTAGGCATAACCTTTTTTTATCAGAAAAGGGACCAGACAAGACACAAAGACTGACCACTACAATAGACCTGTTTGGCTTAGGGCTATAACAAGTAGCATTCTGACCCAAGGGAATGAGAAAGCCTCAGGAGGTTGATTTAATTCTTATGATCCCCAGAGATCACATGTCATTTTAGAGACTCCAGCAGATTCCCTGTAAGTAGAGTATAAAAATGTAGAGGACATATAGAACAACCTTACCTTCCTTCACCAAGTTCAGTATTCAAACTCCTGCTGTCAAATATTAAAGTGGTAATAACATTATTTTACCAATGTCACACAGGCCACATTTATAAAGTGATGAGTTGGTCTTATTTACCTGTATACAGTCAGTTTCTGCTGCAGTTCTAAAATGTATTAATATACATGTTCAAGCTATGTGTCTCATAGTTGTATGTACTTGGAGCAATTAAGATATAATTATCTTTTCTATTAAGAATAAACAAATGTACCATTGAATATGTCGAACTCCTTAAAAATCAAAAATATACATTCAAGAGAATATTAGTGTGACACCTAAAAGCTAGAAGAGATGCAAAGTTTCAAAGGCTAATACAGTGAAGACCTGAAAAGAAGAAATACCTCCTGTAAATACCTAGCTTTCAGACCAATATATATGATAAGTTAAACAGTCTTATGTTGATTAGCACTGAGAATAGTGCTCACAACTTCACAGAGATAAGTGGAAAATGAAAGCACACATTGCCTGGAAGAACTCCTGCTACAGTGGGGATACTGAAACACGTGTATCAGACAGCGAGGCCCATGGAAAGAAATATCTATGGACCGATTCTTTGTAGATGTTTCTGAGATGTTTATTTCTCCAGCCGCATGGCCGGGATCTGCCCAGGAACTGCTCAATCACGGGACCCGAGGGTCCTTGCCCACGCAGGGGAACACAAAACAACCCATGGGGAACGAGGCTGAGCAGGGGCTGGGAAACCCCGTGCCTCCCCTCAGGGCCCCTCTCCCAGGGCTACATGGCGGGGGAAGGGACCCCAACATTTCACCCATTCATTTTTAACAAGAAGAGATTTAAAACTTAACATTGAAAACAACTGGATAAACATGAGATAACAAGGACAGTTTCAAAACAAAACAAGCCACCCTCCTGAGTCTTTAAAGGTCCAAACAGATTCTGTGGAACATCTTAAGGCTGACAAAAGGGAGACAGGACTCTCCAGGCATGCTTTGTGGGGAAACTGAGGCAGGAGAGGGTTTCTTCCATTTGTACCTGTTGGAACTCTAAACAACAATAGTTAATTTCTTCCCTCCCCCTCTTCATTCCCCACTCAGCATTGGAAAGGGATTTTTGGGGAAACAATTGGCAAAGGCATGGTTTTGTGAGGGAAACCATGGGTGAAAAAACGGATTGGGAATACACTGGGGGTAATAGGACATAGGGTAAAAGGGAAAGGTGGGATTAGGAAAGGGAGACTGTAGGCGGGGCTTATAATGTGGATATTGTCTAACATGACTACGATTTTTAGCATATATACTGCCTTTTACAGAAACACCATCAGGCCCAGTGACCTCTACTGGTTATAACCCTTTTCTACCTTGCACAATTTTAAACTACTACTTCTCCATCTCCTAAACTTGGGATGCATTTTTCAGGGTTATTCTTTTTAATAGCAGTTCTACGAACGAATATGTCTTCTTGGTTGTCACATCTTGTTATAAAACCATAATTTTGTTCAACATTATACCACTTTACTATTCCTAAAACCTTAGCTACGGTGATTTTTTCCTTTTTTGGAGTGGCTGCTGTTTTCCATCTTGCTGCGTTTTTGCTTTCTCTTTCGTTTTCGCTCACTCCCGCATTGGAGCTGCCAGGGCTGCTGGGGCCGTGGAGGCTGCTCGTGCCTGTGCGCTCTTCCCGGGGTCGCATTCAGGGCCGCGTGGGCCGGGCCATGCTGCTCAGCTCCCCGTGCGCCGCCGCCTCTGCTCACAGCTGCACTGCCGCTGCCTGGGGCTGCGCCCACGTCTTGGCCAGGCCTCTGGGTGACGAGCCCCCCGCGCCCTGCTCCTGCGTGCGTTTCAGCTGGGTGTGGCTCCGCTCCGCTGCCACCACTGCCGCTGCCCACCGCCCGTGCGCCGCCCCTCTCGCTCGGGCATTCACGGGGCGTCGCTCCGCCACGCGCTGCGCGGGGCCGGGCGGGCACCGCCAGGTCTCCCCGCTCCTGCTGCGCCTCGCTCCGCCACCGACACTGCAGCTCGTGTGGCTCCACCCCCACGCAGGAACTGCCTTGCTGCTGCTCGGAGAGCGCTCGGTCCACATAGCCTGGGTTGCACAGTTCCTGAAGCAGTTTTAACTTCGCAAGGACACAGCTGACATTGCTCAACAGCCTCAGTAATTAAATAATATTCACGAAAATATTCTTCCATCAGCATATATTTTGACTCAGAAATTAACTGTGTCCAAACGCTGTTCCAAAAGTCTTTGGTAAGAATCAAATCCCAAGAAACGTAGAAAAAGTTCTTAAACAACCATGAAAGGAAATGTTTCAGTTCCTTTTGAGCTTGAATTAAGCTAAAATTTATAAATCGTTGTTCAAGAATCTTTTCAAGTTTAAGATAAATGTCCATGTGCGGCTCTGAGAGCCAAGAGTCTTCCCACGGTTCCTCCATAGAGATGGAACAGCAAAACAAAAACAAGAAGAGAAAACCAAAGTTTACTCACAAATCAGTCGCTGTTGATCGGGGTTCGTTCTGCTCTCATTATCCACCATTTGTTACAGTGGGGATACTGCAACACGCGTATCAAACAACGAGCCCCATGGAAAAGAAATATATATGGACCGATTCATGACAGATGTTTCAGAGATGTTTATTTCTCCAGCCGCATGGCCGGAGCTCTGCCAGGAACTGCTCAACCATGGGACCTGAGGGTCCTTGCCTGCGCAGGGGAACACAAAACAACCAATGGGGAATGAGGCTGACCAGGGGCTGGGGAAACCCTGTGCCTCCCCCCAGGGCCCCTCTCCCAGGACCACACGGCAGGGGGGAAGGGACCCCAACAAACTGCTTTACTGATGACCTGTAAGAATTCCATTATACATAAATATAGAGAAACTGCTGTCTGAGAGTAAAAAATAATGTGATACCACAGTTGCATCTACAATCTGATTTTCCATGTCAATTAATACAGGCAAACGTGAACACACAAGAGCATAACTAAGAACCTAACAGACAAGATCTGAAAAATTCATTGAAGTAATTTAAAATATTACCATTCTCTTCTATCCTAGTGGCAAAAGCTATCTCCAGTTTGCAGTCCAACATCCTAGCCCAACCCTGCCTCTTCCATGGCTCTGAGCTATGGATGACAGATTGTGAACTAGAATAGGTGAATCCATAACATCCCAAACCAAACATCTAAAGAAGTGTACACAGATTTGCACAGTATTTTTTTTTCAACTATGAAAGCTAAATGCATTGCAGCTTTTCTGAAAATCCCTTGAGTCACACAGTGTAAAAAGGGCCTGATAACTTCAGCATTTGCATACAAAACTTCAGCTTCCTGGCACTTAGTACTGCAGACCCCAAAAAACCCAGTTAAAATGTAGTAAGAATAATAAGGTACAATGACAGAAATTAGTAACTGTGTTGCATAAAATTTGATAATCTGATCCCTATCAAAGGCAAGATCTGAATTTGTATAACTATGCTGACTTAAATTGTGATATTCCTACTTGCCATTAGGGGTGAAAGCCTACCTTGGCTGGCTCCCCATTTCTCCAAAATACCTCATCCTACGTACTGTAGCAGAATACCATTCCTTCTGGATTCAAAACTATTGAAAACAAAGAGTTTCTTTATAACCATATATTTATGAGTAGAAAATTGAGAATGTTCTTTTGACTGCATTTTCTTAACCATCTCCAGGTGCAGAAAACCATAGGGAAGAACACTGAAAATATTTCAGCCTGTATTGGACATTATAAGAAAAGGAAATGGAATACATTGTGCTATGTTCTAAAAAAAACATTAATTTATTTACAAATTTATGGACAATTGACTTAAATCATGGACAATTTTTAATTTTAGGTTGTCTTCAAAACAAGCCATATTTAAGCAAAGATACAGCAATGGACTTATTGTGGCCATGTAGTTTATATTTCAGTAGAGAATATACCATGTATTCTTAACAGTATAGTTACATTTTTTAAAATTCCCTTTGTGAATAAAAATTAATGGGCTTTGTATTACTGGTTAGCTTTTTTCTCTTTTTGTTTTCTAATCCTCTCCTAATAACTGTTTAACTATCCCACTTAAAGCTTGAAATCTTGTCTTAAAAATCTGCTTTTTTTCATTACATTCTTTTTAATACCTTTAAGTAGAACTTATTACACCAGCTGTACACCTCATTTATAGAACAAACAGCAGGTACTTACTAATATGAGGGACCTATGGCCATATATAATTTTACAGCTTTATAATTATCTAATCTCTCCTGTACATTAAGATTTAGGACTGTCAAAAACTTGAACTGTAGACCCAAATGTTTTCAGGCTGATGCAGCAAACACTCCATAGCTTTCATTGTACTGTTGCTAAATTTTCAGCACAATTACCATGTTTTGTGACCTATAACAGAGAAAAAATAATAGTTTTCTTATAGCAGAGAATGAGTTGAAATATGTATAATCAGTATGGAATGACAGGCAGAATATTTCTGCCAAAATATATTGGTTTCTAAAATTCTATTTATGTGGAATGGGCAATAATAATAATTTAAAGTCCTATTTACTTCTGCATTTAAGTACTACCTCATTTATATTAATTTTTAGCCTGCTGTAAATTCTTTGGTTTCAACAGAATTTCCGCTGATTTACACAGGTGCTAGCAAAACTACCATCATTCCTTTAGAACTTCATATATTACACTTATTTACACAGAGGGAAAAAAAGGCACTGACAGAGATTAGATCTTCACACGTGCAGCAAGAGATGCCTGGGATCTTAGAGAGTTTATTATCTTGAACAGTTAGGGCAGACAAAGTCAGCACAGTTGTACTGGATGTAGCAAACAAAGACATTCAGGGCAGACCAAGAAATACTGAGGTGAAGCAACACTCCAAAGGTCACATAGCAGGTCAGTGACCAAGATGTGAAGAACACCATGATTTCCTGACACTCAGCTCAGTGCCTAAGCTTATGCTATCTTTCTGCAGAAACACACAAAAAGCCTAAGAACGACAAATCAGATGCTCTGAGCAAGACCACTGCCACTGCAAGACTGAAACAAACCTGTCTGAAACCCAGCTTAAGAGGTCAGCTCTGGCATTACTTAGACTCTTAAAAAATCCCATAAAACTTACCAACTGTGTTTCCTTAAAATATTTTAGTTAGTTGAGTTTTTTAATGTTTCTGTCTTCCTAGGGCTCTTCTTACTTCTCTGAAGCCCATTTGGCAAGTGCCTTCGGGAATCCCCTTAGTTCCCAAGTTACTGTGGACACTTCACAAGACCCTGTATATGAGTACTTTATGTTCTCCCTGCTATGGCTCACTTTCTTAGCAATTTGATTGACATACATTAAACAATTATTTCTACAAGAACTCTTAAATAAATCATTACTGGAGACCTTTTTCCTCCTTTCCAAGTTTTGCTAGTTTTCCTGTTTTTTTGCCAAAAGGCTTTCTAATCACTTCAAGCCCAGACCCTTTAGTATGTACTCATATGTCCACCCGTGAAGTCTTCCAGTTACTTCTTTTTTCAGTCAACATTGTTTCTGTCTTTTAGACCCCAAACTGGCCATTATCTTAAAACTAAGCACCTTTCTATGTCCAGCAGAGAGCTGAGTAAGAGCTTTAAAAAGAAGTCTCTCCAATCCATTTAAAGAAATCCCAGGTGGATCTAGACCCTTCCAGGAAGTGCAGTACAGAATCTCCAAGTAGTGCCCAGCTGATCCAGCTGATCCTGTTTCAATCTCATTCTCTGTTAAACTTAGGTGATTTTTTTTTTTTACTGAGGCACAAACAAAATTTTTTTGAGAGTTGGTGAAATCAGTCTCCCATTCAGTTCAAGTTTGTTGGATCTGTTCACACACTGTCTACCATTATGGAGTCATGGTCTGTGAAAATGATTCTCATGCACTCTAAGAAAAATGAAAATAGCACCACTATCAACAAAGTCACCTGTGTATGTGAGACATGCATCTAAACTTTGCATGAGACATACATGTGCACGTACAAAAACCTGACACACCTTAAAACTTGGTTACATAGTTGAATCCTCTAAATCAACATCCTTAAATTCTTAATACAGAATTAGACAAAAAGTAGGATATAAAAACATTCAATATATTTTAAGCTACATCATTTATGGTCTTTATCTATCATAGTCAAAAACCAAGGTGAAGTGTTGTCCTTCCATGTCTAAAAAGGCAAAGAAAAAGTAGAGTAAGGAAAAGCTTTTCAGCATCTTCCTCTTTATTCTTCCTTTTTATTTATCAAGATTTTATCCATTAAGACATCTACATTATATGCTGTTCCTGGCACACTGTATATATCAGTAATCATATGCCTTCTGTAAATGGTAAGAATTCAGCCATTCATTTCATTCATTAAAATTCACAAGGCCTATTATTCTGTTTACAGTCTAATAGATATTCACTGTCACTATTCAGGTCTCTGATTCAATTTGCCTAAATCCCAGATGCAGAGCAATCCTGATGGAGATTATCTTAATTTATCACAAATTTCTTCTCAGAACCAAGAAAGGTTGGTATTTCATAATAAAAGCTGTGTTTCTCTTTTTTTCCCTGAAGTAGCATGCACAATGAAGAAGCAAAAAATGCCTAATTTTTTTTAATGGTGAGGTTTTCTCAGTTACACAAATTCTGCTTTGCATATAGGACACCATCTTTTAAGGTGCATATTCTACAGGTAAGACGACTGATTCTCATCATAGGGGAACATATTCCTGGAATCAAATGTTATGCTGATTCTGAATGAACGGATTGGCAGACTTATCATGTACTCCACACAATACAAAATAATCACTCTGGGTATACTTTTCTAGGTAAAGTGTTGACAGTTTGGAGTGTAATAAATGAAATATACTTATCTTTTGGCTCTCAAATGTTCCCAGTGGGGAAAATTTTCTAGCAACTTGAAGACATATTAAAGGTGTCCACTTCCAAATCAAAACTGACAGTGCTGATTTATGTGATAATATCTGCTGTTGTTTGCAAAATGTCCCAGTGACTTGCTGAAGAAATCTTTCTTTGGTCAAACAACACTTCCAAACTGGCACAGTTCAGATAAAATTGCATAAAATTTTCAAAATAAGCCAGTTTTCATCTGTACAGCATAGTTCTACTTCCATAAAAAGTTAGTCTGTTTTTGCCAAATACTGAATTTTACAGTTACCCATTATGTGCTTTTTTTTCAGATAAGGAAACAAATGATCATTCTGCATCTGATCTGCATCTGAAAAACTGCGTCCCATCATTCTGGGCCTGAAGACGTTGGAGCAGTAGTACTGCCAGGAGAATTGAATCCATGGGGTTTGATAATGCATTCAGCAACAGGAAGGTTCTATGAAGAATATCTCTTGCTGTCTCACTGTAACTGGAGAATTCGGAGAGTCCCCTGCAAGGATTTCCTTCTGTCTGAAAAACTGACTTTGTGATTGAAAGTACAGACAGTAGAAATGTACTTTGTTGCTCTTATGCTGTAAAGCACCTGATAAAAACCAACCGAATATTTCCCAAATATTCATGCCTTCCAACCCAACTAATTATGTCTAATTTTTTTATACATTTTTATACACTTTTATACATTTTTTGTTTATACATAAAGACCAAATAGGACAAGATCTGTATACACCCATGCTGAGAAGAACATACTTCCTAGCAATGCTCTATCTTGAACCAACACAGAACAGCTCAAGAGAAAAAGACAATGATAGTAAATAACAGGAATTTGCCAGATAATAGGAGTTTTTAATGTGGCCAGTCACTATCTAATCCGCTATTGTTTGCAACAGTACAAAGTTACATGTAAAATTTTCAATTAGCACTGCCACTAAGGCACAGTCCCAGCATCCCCATCCTGCAAACATGTAAACCTGTCCCTGTTCTGACACTCTGTGGTACACAAAAGCTGGTGGTGTGGGTTTTTAGACGGTTAATTGAATTTTCATGAACTAGCTCACAACTGACCCAGATAATATCTATGATGACATTTCAGAAATGGAGTAGGGATGAAGTTTTGTAAGGGCAGAAATGAGGAGTGAGGTTCACTCGGGGGTGTTGCTTTTCAACAGAAGTGTTAACTTACCTAAACCTCTATTTTGAACTACAGCCAAAATTTACATCAGTATTCAAGGTAAACTGCAGAAAGGTAATAGAGATTGACATATATTAGGATATAAGGTAAACTGACTGAATGGCAAATAACTGGCAGAACACCACTTGGCGAAGCAGAGGTGATATAAGTCCTCTGACACATGTGGCTGGTGAACATAGATGTATGTCAAACAAGAGCGGGGGGGGGGGAAATGCACGTAGCTTAAGCCCTGCTCTGAATAGCCAAAATGAGGGCAGCTGTCTTAAGAGGGTATTAGATCCCAACTTAGATCCATTAAGCTTGCCAAGTGAACTGCCACGGGTCTTGATTTTGGCAGTCAATTTTATCAGATGGTTGTACTGCAGACCTATCAAGAACAATGCCAGAACACACCAGATGTGCACTGTGCTGCAGTGGGTATCCTCTGTGGAAGGCACACAAGTCCCAAATGACAAAGGCATTATGGAAGTGAGAAGTGCACTCAACTGATTTCAAAGCATTCAGCTGCCATCACCTATTCATTACTGCCATAGTTGAATACAGATGCCTTATCAAAACAATCCTTCTCAAGGTCAGAAAAGTTCTGATATGCTCAGGCAGGTGTCATCACTGCAGATTAAAATGAGTTTTGCTGATGTACAAGTCGAATGGGACAGATGACACTACTGGGTCTTGGCTTACAAAGGTCTCTAACAGAAACATACGGTCAAAGTCTAGAGGAGTGTAAAAAATAGAACATGCTGGAACACAGAATTCATGCAGGATTTTGGACAGTTTCATAATAAACTAATATGTTGTACTGTATTTTCAATAGAAATCCAGCCAAGCAGTCTAATAGCAATTTTTTAACTTTATCCAATGGCTATTTTCTGCATAAGTTCTCACAAGTACTACAAACAAAGAACAAAGAACAACAAAGAACAACAAAGAACAAAGAACAACAAAGAACATTTGCTTCGGTTGCTGTGCTGCACATAACTGGCAGGACCCACCTGAGGATCAGAAAGTACATATTATAGAAAATCCTGAGCAATGGCCCACCATAAAAACTGAATGCATGATTCAAAGAGAATTTATGGTGCTGATGGAAGTGGGATAGGATAAAGATATGAGCTCTAGAAAATGCTTCTGAAGTACTCTCAGAGCCACCTGATCCTTCTTCCAGATAGCTCGCATTTTCATTATTTGGTCAGCTGACATACGTAAAGCCTTACTTTCATTACTATTTCTTAGTCTTTATAAATGACATGGAAAAATTTTATCAGGATATGAATTTTGTGAAAACGTTTAATAATCAAGTTCAGTTCTGATCATTACAGCACTCTAAAAAACACCTACATTTAATGATTTATTTTTCAGATCAACTGCATGAGCTATTTTTAATCCATTTAACATACTATTGATATTGTATAGCCTATTTTTCTTATCTCAACATCTCAGTAGTAGGTCAGACACCTTAAAAAAGTATATTAAAACAAATAGTAATCTTTATCAACTGACTTGTAGTACTCTCCAAAAAAATGCCCAGATTTACTCAATACAGTTTGCTTTCCATAAAGGCATTCTAAGAAGTATAACTATACTCCCATGCTTTAATACTTTAATAATTGAATTCTGTATCAGTATTTTATTCAGAAATTAGGTCAGACTAATGAACATAAAATATTGCCTTTTCTGAATATTGACTCAATATTATCATCCTTTTAGACTCTAGGCAGTGTTATAATATATATGCACTAACTTTGAATACTTATTCAAAATGAAAATCAGCAAGAGAAAAATTTCTTAACCAGCTCTATAAAGTTGTAAGCTGTAAAAATTCTCAATTCAAAATTACTACCTCTTTTTAGAAAATGTTAAAAATCTTCCCTTGGCTACTAATGATTAAGGATGTTGCAGCATCTTCATAAGATATCAGCCTACTTCATTCCAGAAATAGAAGAGAAATATTAGTTGACCTCTGTCTTTACACAGTTATAGCGTTGTTTTATCTAATGATAGATTGTATCTGCCCTGTAATAGCTACCTTAGTAGCAGTACATTTTTAAATCCTGCCTGTTTACTACTGTTCCTGGCCTTGCTACCCACATATTTCCTCTTGATTTCCTTAGTCTCTTTTCCATCTTTTATACTCCATTGCTGCTTTTATTTTCAGATTATTATCTATAATCTATTTTCCACTTTGTTTATATTGCCTTTTATTTCTAAATACTTTGCTCCCTTTTCTACCAAAATGAAACAGGTATTTATAAGGAGCTACCATCTAATTATGCAACAGTGGTTTTTTGATTACTTAATAAACTGTTACCATCCACAATTTCTATTCATATTTCCTACTAGCCTATATCTTCCTCTTAACAGCTTTGGAGAAATAAATAGCTCTGAATTAACCTATTTTAGGCATCCTGTTGATTCCCACTGAAAGTCATTCAGGACATAATGCCTGATCCCTCTCCCACACTCCAACAAAAATAAACCAAACAATTACTTAGAACATATTGGATTCAGCAACTTTTGTTTACAAGTATTCCTTTCACCATTTTCGGAAACTATTACTAGATTCTACAATCTAGCGATGTTAGTTCATTGCCTAACTGTCCCAAATTGGGGTGACCACAGCAATGCAACACTCTATTACATTCCATTAGAAACATGTGCTCAATTAGTAACTCACCATATCCTCTAATGTGATCCAGTGGTGCGTATTGGACTTCTACAAGAAACCTCTTCCCTAGGTTTTGCAACTTATTATCTTGACCCAAAGAGATCCAAGATCCTGTGGTTCTGTGCTATCAGTAGCTCTAAAAGCAAGTAACACTGCCTGCTATAAAGAGTCACACTCTTTTCTCTGAAGTTCCCCTGTTCTCCCATTAATAGCTATAACTGTTAATTAGAAACTCTAAAATAATTTAATTGTTGTATGTTACAAAAGAACTATATAATGTCAAAGAGACATGGAATGGGTAGAACAAGTAACCGCATTCAATTTATGAATGAGGAGAAAATTACACTTGCACTCTGAAAAAGTAAAGCTTATGAAGCCATCAGAATAGCAGATGAAGATTAGACGGTCATATAATTTTGTTAACCTGTTTAAGTGATATATATAGGTTAAACTTGATCTCTATATGGAAACTTATTTGAGTTACAGGAACTGGAGTGAGAATCAAGATCAGGGGACAAAAAACTGACAGCTATCCACAAGAGTAGAAACAAGGGAGACCAGACTTCAAAAGTAGAGCTCCTCTTCAAGAGGAAGCAGTACTGCTATTTATTACGGTAATTACTGTCACAATACCTTGTTATAACATCAGATACACAAGAGGTATTTTAACAGGATTTACTTGACATACTGCACAATTCCACCGAATTGTCAAAGATTTTACTTTTTTACAGTGGTATATTGTTATCTGATTTTAGCACCCAACTAAACAAAGTAGTTTACTTATAGATACTATCTTTGTTTTCAAAAAATCTTTCTGCAGAGGAACAGTGGTCAGTAAAAAGGTTACTTGAAATATGCATGCATATTCTTTCTATCTAGGCAAGAAAGTAGGTATTATTAGCTAAATATAATTGTTATTATTAATATTTTTGTTATTGTTATTATTACTACTACTTGAAGAGAAATTTTCTTATTAAAATTTTTTTCACATATAGTGTAACTGTGCAAGTGCTAATGAGTATTCATGGTAATTAACAATGAAGCTGTCATCTTATTCAACAATGAATAAAGTTATCATTATAGATGCTAATAGGTGATTCTGCTCACTACAGCTACTTTTGAGAACTGAAGAGCTTTCATTTTCTCATTTTCTAACTTTTGAAAAACTTTTCATTAAGACAATATGTCAAATATTGATAGTATGATTGGTTTATCTCCTTATTTCTATAACTTCTCCTTTCACTTTATTAAATGAAGAAATTCCAAAATTCATAGCAGTCTGAATGGAGACTGAATTGCTTCTCTCTGTCATCAATGACACAGGAGTACTTAACTAAAAATAATAGATAATACATTAGATTAATTCAGGTTTTCCCATATTGATCCAAAAATAAGCATGCAGCTGTGGAAAGAACATCTATTTCTTCCTCTTAGAGAACATTCAGTATTAGAAGAAAACACATTTTCTCTCATGAAAATTTACAGTTTTTTCAAGAATAGGCAGCATATTTCTGAATGAACAGGCATAGTGATCAGTTTTATACTTCTTTTGCAAAAGTTACATCAAAAGGCAAACAGAAAATAGCCTTTATTTTAAACACAAACTTTAAAATAACTCATTTTTTTAAATAACAGGCACTTTTTTTGTGAAAACCAATCATTATTTTCAACTTAAATAAATTAGCTTTGAATTATTTGAATTTAGGATTTTAAAGTGTATTCAACATCATTCAGTCTTTTTTCATACGAATTTTATATGAACTTTGCAACTGAACTGAACATGGGATGATTTCAGGCAAATGCTAAAGGTCTGAAAACTGCTGTGCAGAGTGACTTTTCACCTGATGATGACAGAAAGGCGTGCACAAGTATTTAAGTTACTAAATTTCAATCCAGTGTTGAAAGTTTTTCTTGAACTATACATGCCTTCTTTTTCCAGTGCATCAAAATACCATTACTCTTTACTTTGAATGCTTCAGCTTGCTCAAACATATCTGAAAGCAGCTTACTTCTACAGAAATCCAAGAGCAGTAGAGAAGTAGCTCTGTTTCTTGGGCTAATAAGGAATAGCCTACTTTGAAAGTTGGTATACAGTAGTTATATGCTAAATTAATACAATAAAAAATATTCTGAGTTGGAAGAGACCCACAAGGATCATCAAAGTCCAACTCCTGGCCCTGCTCAGCACCATCCCCAAGAGTCACACCACGTGTCTGAGAGCACTGTCCAAACACTACCCTGTCAGGCCGGTGCTGTGACCACTTCCCTGAAAGGAATGTAAGGAAACAATATTCTACATACTGCTCTTAAAACGGCTTTCAATTTTGCAACATGGAAGCTTCCTTATTTAGTATTTCTAAAACAAGAAGCACATGCATATGGAAAATGAGGTAATTCACAGTAATCAACCTGAGTTATATTAAATGTGTTGGAATTTTTTTTGCTGCAAAGTAATCTGATACACAACCAAGCACCTTTTTTTGGGAACAAGTATATGGCAGCTATACATAAAAAGATGACCAATAAAAGTTGTGGAAGTCTTTGAAAGTCTGGGAGAGAGGCACTGATTCTTTCTCCTCATTGAAACCTAACACCAGAACACTGCAGGAACTACAAATATTGTTCTGGAACAGGGAGTGCATCAAAGCCTTGCTTAATCTTTTATTTGCTTTCAATCAAAAATACATTTTTTCAGGTGAACACTCAGAAGAAAATCAACATTCAAACCTTCACAAATGTCTTCAACTCTTCTACTTTGTCACTGGCAAGCAGCAGCTTCTTCTGCAGAGTTTCCAAAGCCTGTGCACTCTGTTTAGCCAATCCATGTAGCTGTTGACATGCAGCAGTTTCAAGGTCAGTCATAGCACATTCAGTCTCAATCATTTCGCTCTCTAGTTTGGTAAGCTTGAGATCCTAAAACACATCCACAGAGACACAGCAGTGCTATGACAAAAGCTGACAGGATTACAAAAAAATGAATGAACCTCCCACACCATGGTTGCCATCACACAATATTTCACTTCCAACATATAATATGTAATTTCATGGCAAAAAGTAATTTCATTTTCAGTCATTGTGCCCATGTTTCAGTACCTAAATTTCAGAGGTGTGACTGAATAACATCAGAGAAACAGATTACTATTATTCTGCTATTTTCTCCTTTTCTGTACTGAAAGTTTAAGCTGATGACCTTGCAACTTTTCATTTGAAAGGAAGGTATGAAAAAGTTCCACAGTGGAGCCATCAAAACTCTAATTATACCTTTTTCTCCAAATCATCTTTAGCCTTGTGATACATCTGCTCATACTGAGACTTCTCTTTCATAGCTACATTAAATCTTTGTTTCAGTGAGTCAATGGAAGCTTTTTTGTCTTCAGCCAGTGCCTTCACCTGAAATAATGAAAGCTCAAGAGCATTGATTATCAAGACAGAAAACTCAAAAATTAGAATAAAATCAGAACTAAGCATATCTATATTACACAAACATACGTAACTATATAAATAACTTTATTGAAGTATCTTTTTCTGAAACTGCGGACTTTAATAAATCTCTACTGCTGATCCAGTAGAGATCAGTTTGCACACAATCTTGTCACATAAAGTTTTGACCTGTATTAAATATAAAGAAAAGCTCTTCATTTGCAGAGTTGTTCGTTCATATTTTTGACTTACAGTAATTGCAAAAGGGAGTAAACTACAACTTCCACGAATTTCTTTTGTCAGAGATAAAATCATAAATTCAAACTCAGCTGAGAAAATAACCGTCTATATGTTAACAGTCTGTAAAGCTTCTTAGATAATGATTATCCAAGGTAAACACTGATTGGGGGTAAAATGAAAAAAAACAATGCTCCGAAAAATCGTTCAGCTTTCCTATAGTGCTTATCACAAAGTTTTCCTGTCAATATCAAGTAACAGGGAATTTCTTTGATCTTTTGAGAAGATAATGTAAAATTTATCAAGCTGATTTTCCACATGGAATAATCAAAATAATATATGGAATATGATTCTCTGGAAATGCAGTGCTTAAAACAGTCAAAGTACAGCACTAAAGCACATCATTCCATGCTAAATCTTTTATCTAAAACCAAAACCAGGTATTTTTCTCATACTTAACTCTCATACCTTAACTCCCTTGCTTACTTATGTTCTCACTTTCTGGCTGTGGATTTCTTAATAACACCTTATCTTTAGTATGGAGGGTTATACAGTAGCTCTCTCTGGAGCAGAAAACACTCTGTGACAGCAAGCAGAAACAGGGCTTGTGATATTCAGCAAGCACTTGCATTCTAGGCAAACAAAAGCAAACTGGCAGATTGTTTATTTCTATTTTGGATTCATAAGCTGCATAACCTGACAGACAACCAAACATCATGATCTTTTTCTGGCACTAAAGGCCGAAGTGCAATACATCAGTTGGATAACACAGAAATATGCCAAACCATATGCAAGTTCTCTTACCCTCAGTGAAATCATCCTAAAATTTTGCAGGAGAAAATGATTTGCTAGAGAAGTCAAATACTACCAACACAGTTAGAATTACTTTAAGCTAAGAACTGTGAATCATTCATAACACTGCAGTAGAAAATAGATTAACATATTAAAGCATTTAACTACTATAGCCAGGAGAGATGCATGGACTTCATTAGCATATGTCATGTAAAATCACCCTTGTTTCGGGTCTACTGTATTTTATGAACTTACAGTGCATAAAACTAAATCCCACTACTTACAGCATATCCTTGCAACTGTGTGTTCTGAATACTTTAATATTTAATTACACCTATCATGAAGAGAAATTAAATTATGCTGAATCCATTCAAGCTATCACCATATACTGATTTCATACAAATTATAGTGGAGGGAATTACACCCTTCAATTAACTGTGTGTTATTTGCTTTAAGCAATATATTGATTTAATATGAATAGTGTATTGAAATAACTTCTGTAAATCCATCAGCTTCTGTTTTTCCAAAAACTAGGAATAGCAAGAAAGAAGTACCTTTCTCTCAAGACTTTCCAATGTTTCATGTGAGGTTTTCTCATTTTCTTGATTTGCTTTTAGGCGAGACCTTAAGTCTTCTGTCAAATGTCTTTTCATAGTAAGGTCCCTCGCCAACTGAGAAATTCTGCACGGGAAGAAATTGGACTGGATATTACTATTAGAAAATTTGGTTAATATGCAACTAAAAGGTATAAAGGCAGTAGACAATCTATCATGCCTGCAGCTTTAGAATACTTTTAAAAACAAAAGCTGATTCAGTTCTTGCAATTTACCCTGTTCTCAAGTACTAAACCCAGTTTCAATCTCTTATTAAACAGACCTATTTCTAAATATGCAATACATTTGTGATTTGCTTTTTGCTAGTCTGAGCTGATATCACAATAATTCTTAAACTATTATCAAAAAAAGGGAAAAATAAACCTGCTGAGCCCACAAAATTTAATTAATTAAATTCCTTTGATCTCTCAGTCATTCAAACAGTATTTTTTGCAAAATTATTTTCAAAAGAAAGTGAAATGAGGAAGTCTGCTCTCATCATACTGAGCAAAACACAGAAAACTCTCTCCCTGTGTGTCAGATGAGATAAAATGCAAAACCTAGAAATAACATCAGCTTTTGTCAGAAACTGCTCAAAAAAACCCCAAAACTCTTATGTACTAAAAACTAAGTTTGTTCAATGAGAAATTTATGCCTTATACAATGCTTCCAGTATAATAACAAAAATTAATATTTTAAATATAAACATAAGCAATAACGATATATGTATAGATATCTGTATCTTTTTCCAATGAAAGCAAAATGAATGGTAGTATGTTCAGGAATACAACACTGTTAATATAATGTCAATATCATATTAAAAAAAAAAAACCAGGAAAAGAGTGCATCTAAAAATTTCTTTGATCTGTTTCACCTTTACACTCTTACTGTTATTTTGGTTACTATGTCTAACAGCTTATGAAAAAACTAGTATCTATTTTATAAAGAAAGCATGCTATCCTTTGACTATTTTAAGTTTAAAATCTTATGGTGGAAAAATTCAGTTTCACTTTGAAACAGAAAATAAACAATGAACACAATTTAACCATTTTAAGAGTCTATTTTTCAAATGAAATTATTTCCAATAAGTAAACTGCATTCTTTCGTCAATTAAAAAAATCAGAATGGTTAGAGGAGTTAAACTCTTGGGCAGACAAGAAATTCAGATACACTAATAGCTTTTTTATGGTTTATAAAATAACTATACTGAAGATCAGTATTATATCAGTTACAATAGGTAGAATAAAAATCTCGGTGGCATACCTGACAATTTATGAAATTCAAAATGAATAGCAAACCTTAATCAATTCAAATAGAAACAAATACAACTGTCTTTTTGAACTTTTTTATGAATGTAAGAGTAGCTATTTAATCTTATTTAAGCATCTGAACCTTGACATGTCTCTTAGCCCCTAGGCAAAGAATTACTGAATTTGAAAGACTGTGTTTAACAGTGCTGAGGAATTCATTTTGACTTACATCAAGGATAAAATACCCTACTCTAGAGTCTGAGTTCTGACTTAAGGTATCTTTATTGCCATACAGGTACTGTAGCTAGCTAATCACTCATCAGTTTAAAAAAACCCGAAATTTAAGCATATACTGCTCCAGTTTTAAAAAAAAACCCGTAACAGTATGCAAGACTGCAATATAAAGAATACATCGCTCTCTTAAAAACCGAAGTACAGCTAACGTTGTAGCGATTTTACAGCTGCCACTGGGTGGCACCAGACACAATGGATAGAAAAGTGACCGTACTTCGTTTGTAGTTCCCTAATCCGTTCTTCTTTTTCCTGGACTTGATTTTTAAGTGACTTAATGGTGGTCGATTGCTTAGCGGTTTCAGTATTCAAATTCTATATTGAAAAATATTAAAATATAAATAAAGTAGACTAAATATGATCACAGTCAACAGTAAATTCTGAAAAACATTATCTGTGTAAATTTCCATGTATTTTATGAAGGTTCTTAGAAATTAACTGGTAAAAAGGAGCATTCTTACTTTCTAGCAACACTTAAGCAGAAGCACATTCCTTGGAAAAAACGACGAAAATCAGTACTTTTCCATTGTTCTAATAATGTACGGTTAACAGATGTTCCCCGGGACACTTGCAAGCACCAATCAGGACCACATTTTCTCTTGCATAGCATGGTCAGAAGAAAAGGTAACAGAAGAGAAGTAAAACTGGATCTTCATTTGAACTGCATCTTTGAATGGTATAGTTCTACAGCACAAGGAGTCTACATCTGTACAGCACAAGAATGTCCAGTAATTCCTTTCATCTTGAGTATTAGGAAATACAAGAAAATTTAGAAGAGTGATTGTTTTCATGTCTCCTGAAATTCAAAGCACAAGACACAGACATTTCCATTTGGCTGTACTAACACAACAACAAGCAGGTATGATCCTAACTTTCAGGCACATGTCATTTCAGTGAAGGACAATTATACAGTTGTTGGCCATTCCTCATTTGTATACAGTAAGAAAAGAAGTGCCTCTATTCCTCCATGCAATTACACATATTATCTACCCAAGACCTAAATTCAGATCTGAATCAGTCTACAGAAAAAAAAAGAAATTTAACTAAGTAGCCTTCTTAGCAATCTGAGCATTGACTGCCATTGCTGAAATGGCAGCTCAAACACACCACACTGAGGTATTTAAGAACTCCAAGAAGTGTTGCCAAAAGATACGTATTAAGCATATGCACAACATATATGTGTGCCTATATGTATACCGATTCAACCACTGTACTACAGCTTTTTACTCACTATGTATAAACAATAAGCAAACAGATCAGATATGCTGTAAACAAAGATACTTCAGGAGAATTTCTCTGCTAGGTGCAGAGTTGTAATGCCTATTAACATTAATGGCAGTATTGTACATAACTCTGTGCACCTCAAGGGGAGTATATATTCTTGTGTGCATAGTTAGATGTAAAATATTGTTCTTAATAACTTGTCTAGTCTATTTACTATTATTATAATGCAAGGTATAACCAGAAAATTGTTAAAATGATGTATGCTAGCAGAATATTCCTGAGTTTCCCAAGACCTGTTTGTGGAGCTTGAGTTCCATTAGTGTAAAGCACAGCACCCAGTTACGTGGTTTACACACCAGACATGAACTTGAGTATGTAGGTGGGCCCCTGCACATGTTCAGAGGCAAAGACATATGCTTATGGTATTTTGCTTTCAAACTCACCACCCACACTTAACACATTTCTTCCTATTGGCAGAGATACAAGGAGTCATTACACACAGCATAAACAAACACTGCAAAGACAGTGCTAAGGAAAAAAAAAATAAATAATAAAACCAGGTACTTGGAGATTTTGAGCTATAAGGAAAGCTTTTGCTACTTATACATTCAGATATCTAAGAGAGTAACTATGTGTCTCCTTTTTAAGTCAGCTAGAGAGCCTGGAACAATAATCGACAACCCTTTGACAAATTCTTCTGCTAAAAGGTGACTTGCAGGACTTGAACTAGCTTTAAATCAAGTTAAGAATTTTAGAAACTTGATTAAGTAGTTTTTGAGGCCCTTTTATTAAAAACTCTCATCCAATTCAGAAACCAGTGAATTTACTCTACTGCTTAGCATTTGGGGTCACAGACTATCTCCATCCTAAATATAGTTTTGCATACATGATTTATTTTTTCATTAAAAATTTAATATATCTTTAAGAAGGAATTAAAAGTCATGCTAGTATTTTTGATATCAGATTTATATATGCTTGCTAAATGTTTCCTCTGCTGCAGAAACAAAAAAACCTTTGATTTTTCAGCAATTTATTTTGCTGTTCACATTTGGCAGACAAATAGAGCAGGCTTCTAGCATGGGTGCTACTCTTAGGCTATTTAAAAAAATATATCCCATTTTTTTTATTTTTCCTACTTGCATAGATCAATTGACTGCTAGGTTTCTGTATAATGAAGATACTTATCTAAAAGGTACAACCCTAATTAACAGAAATTACCACTCACCAGCAACAGAAGCAGACTAGTCAATCCCAAATCTAAAAACAATACTCAAGAAGACAGTGTGTATGGTTTTAAGACCTCTTTCTCATAATTAAAGTACATCAGTTTATGTGCCTTTTCATGGCTACTCCCAGCTGGGCACATCTCTTTATCAATGTGACCTACCTTTACTAATCCCTGAATTTAGATGTTATGCATCCAGTGTGCAATAGCCAAGATCTGTAATACCAAGATTACCATCAACAACGAAGAGGTCTGAGCATTACCCACATCTCGTGTGCTAGCACAGTTAATCCAGCATTTAGAGTCAGCTATGTTGATTGTGTAATACAGCCTTCTCTTGTAGCTGGTGCTTTGGCAGACCCTTTGGCTACTGTGGAGTTTTTTCTAGCAGCACGAAGCTGTACCATTTTGACCTTTTCTCTTTCTTCTACTATTTAACAGAAAACAATGGGAAAAACCAACTTTAAGACATTCTGTTGCAAATATATTTCCTCCAGTGAGAAGAGAAGAAGAATTAATATGCTTGAGCAAGGCCACCTGCTGAGAAAGCTTTCAGAACAACACAGTTCAGTATCTACATCACTCACACGCAACAGATTCACTGGAGACTGAGAACTGAAATCATCAAGTCAGTATTTCCCTACCAGCTAATCTACAAAAATACAAATTGAAAAAAATAGTCCCTTTGAAGACAAAGACAGTAGTAACGCACACACAACAGTGTTGCCCCATTAGCTCAAATTCTTTGCTCCCCTTTCACAGACAGCTATTGCTTTTCTTCTTCGTAAAGGAAGAAAGGAATCAACTGAATTCTCATCTAACTAATTCCACAGCACCTTCCAACAAGATGTACTTTATCACTGTGCAAAAACCCAGCAAGTCTCCTTGTCTGGACTATTTGATCTGCAGGAATTGTTTTAATTGTAACTTCTAGTTCTGTCTATGACTACATTTCATCTTACCATCAAAGGCAATCTAACACCTAAGCTGCTAATCACTGGCTATGATATACAAATGTTAGCATATGTGAGTATACGTATGTCTGCTTGACCCAGTTATGAACTACTGCTCATACGAATTATCCTCAGCTCTAGATAATCTGTTCTGTCACCTTTAGTTTGCACTGCAGCTGTTTTATCTCTAAATTAATGTTCTTTGAAGGAGCTGGTGTGGCTTCACTCTTGCCAGCAGTTTGAGACAGGTGTCCTCTCAACTTTGATTTTCCTTGTAAATCCTCCTTTTCCTGTTGCCACTTGCCCAGGTTGGAGGTCAACACCTGTTTTACAAAGAGAATAAACAATCACAGTTTCATCCTAAAAATATTTCTGCTTGATCATATGAGATGTTTCTCCAGTTCAGCATTCAAGAGGAATGAAACAGTATACATTATCCGTAATTATATTGCATAGCTGTTGGTTGAATTCTCTAGTATAGGCGAAGATCAAATCCAGCAGGAAAAAGAAGTCTAATTCCATTAAAAACAAGCCAAATTTTTTTAGGGCAAAATAATTCAATTTTGACTGAATATGTTACTGTTTTAACCACGACAAACAAAAATTATCATACAAAACTGTGCAGCAGTTACTGTTGAAACCTGTTTACCTAGACCCCTCTGGAATTCAGCAATTATTTTTCCACAGAACATGAAGAAATACCACGATGTCTCAGACACCAGTGTGAATTAAGGGTCGTTAAATGTCAAATCTGTTATAATGGTGACCACTGAAGCTCACTAGAATTGCTGCGTTGACAACTGCTACAAAGCATACACCCTTCTCTTGGCTTTTGTTTTGATATTTGTAGGGCTTGTAGAGGTTAAAGCAAAGTGGACCAGCTGCACTAAAGATCTCCTGGTTGGCTGGTCTTTACCTATGTGTTATTTCATCCCTTTCAATATATGCACCACAGCCAGAGAACCACATATTCCATAACCTTGACTCTAGGGCTGAAGTACTTAAGTGGTAAAAGACAAGCTGGAGCAGGACAGGATAACAGATGTTAGTTGTTTATTCCACTGGGTAGGTCTTACCACCCTATACTGCAGCCAAAATGCTTCTCACTTAGCAACATAAATGCAAAGTCCAATTAGCAGACAAGCCTTGTTAGGGATTTAGTTCAAATAAATACCATGCAAACAAACTCTGTCTTGTTGCACTTGACTGACAACCAACAAGACTTATTCCACTTTGTACCAATATATTTCACATTACTCCTTACAGAAGTAATGTTTTAAATAATGGCTTAAATTTAAATAATATTGAATGTTGTTCTGCAAAAAGGGGAACTGAAATAATCTCCATGCTAGTGATTAACTTTCACAAAACTGTAGTCAGATGAAAGCTAACAATGGCCTAACAGCTCTCTTCTCCTTAAAAGGGTTATTAAAGTGCTATCTTATTATTCCATATAAGACTATAATATAGTAGCTTAACATAAGAAACAATTGTACAAAATTGTATTGAAATATCTCAAAGTACAAAAAACCCCTTACTTTGTGAAGAATCCTGATCAGAAACATGAGAAGATACAGGACAGCTTGAAACAGCTAAATGTGTGCCTGATTATAAGCTGGTGCCAGACAAAATACCCAACCAAAAGAAACCCCAAGCCTCAGAAACACACAAAAAACCCACCCCAAACCCAACAAAACATTAAAAACCCACCCCAAAAAAACAAAAAACCCACGAAAAAGTTAAGGAGAGTATTCTATTTTCGAGCAATTTATTATTTAACTTACAAATTAGATTTTATACAGCTTGATGTTATTAGAAAAAAAAAATTAATATATATGTGTTTATAAAAACACTCCCATGACAATATATATATGTGTTTATAAAACACACTCCCATGACAATAATCTGATGATCATATATATACAGCTAAAAGAGAGTCACATTTATTCCCATTATGAATAAAAAAAGAATGCTTGTAGATTTTGCATTAGCCTAAAAAAATATCATGGGTACAAGGTAAATTCATCTGGCATTTAAAGTTAAAACTCTAACAGTATTTATTTCATATTCACTAAGTGCACTTATTAAAGTCAGTGGGCATTTTACATATGTATCTGAGGTAAGTACTGTTCTTAGTGAAAGGGTTAATCTTTCCATTCCCTTCTGTGTCTGCTGTCATTAAACAAGCAATAGATACTGTATTTTCGAATTGACTATTCCTTAATCTGATATATTATTCCCATAATTAATACATTCGCAGAGTAAAAGACAAAATGAGGGCTATTTCAATAAGCAAAACCAGTAGTAGTACAGAAGGACATAGTATAGAAAAATATGAGGGTTATGTTAATTTGTCCAGTATAACCAATATTTCTACATGCAGAATTTCATGATTCAGTGTCTCTATAATAAATTATTCATAAAAAGAAAAGCAAGAAAAAATAAAGCATAGCTAGATCAATATCTCTGTTCAAAATTAGAAATGCCCCAATATCTGCTCAAGATAACTCGTGCCTCTTAGAAGTATCTTACACTACTGCTCCTGACAATATGCATCAGTTCTAAAACGTCATGACTTGCACCAGACACATTCTCAAAAATCATAATAAATATATTCAAAAAGAAAAGGTCTTTGTGGGACTGTTGCTAAAGATGACAGTTATAAAAACTACTTAAGGAGGTAGAAAAAAAGAATTTGAAATAAAAATCTACATAAATTCGGAAACAGCGTAAGGACTACAAGGATAAAGTAGCATATAATGTACAAGACCCCCAACTCGCAAAAGGAGACAGGCATGCAATTGCAATCAGAGATTTCACAGAAGTTGTCTCCTAATATTTCTGTAGACATTGTAAATGTACTACAGGACTGATAATTCTACTGCATTACTCATGCTTTTAATCTATTGAACGGTTATGTGAAAATCCTGTGTAAATCCATGTGGGATGTAAAAAACAGCCCCCTTGCCCTATAGAGATATTTATGCCTAAAAGATATTCCTTGCATTTACTTAAGAAATAAGTTTATTACCCTGGTGTTCTTTACTGCTCCCTATATTTTAGGTCAAGTTTTTTATTATTTTTTTCTTTTTTAGACACAATGGAAGTTTTGTGTGTGTGCTACCATGCACACAAATCCTGAATGACAGAATAAAAAGAATTTACTCCCGGGGAAGAGGTCACCAGGATGAAAGGTAGAAGAATCTTAAACATCAGCTAGACCAGATGTTGGTAAGCGCAGCCTACCGCTGTTCCCCTATGATGTAGTGGCCTTTGTCTGCTGCACCTCCTCCAGAGTGTTTTTGGCTTAACAGATGTTTATAGGTTCAATATTTTAACACCCATCTATCTTAATCTCCTTGCTCCTGGTATACCCACGACACTCTGTTCTGCTGTTCACAAAGGAGTAGTGATGAAACCTCAGTTTCTATGTAGTCAGCATAAAACTTGCAGTGACTCAGCAAGGCTTTTTACCCTCTGCTCAGAAAGACAGCTGTGTGGATGGCCCAGTGGGTTAACACAGGAAGTTCCTGGAATGGCCTATTGTTCCTTGGCATCACAATCACTCAATAAGGGGCTTTGAGCTCATTTTACAGAAGTCACTATTCTACTGCAACTGCACGTATGAATATAACATTTCTGTTGGAAGTAGCCGATACTGTATTCCTACTGAAGTCACACAACCCCATACATTTATATTTGCAAAATAAATTATACAGAATAATTATAAACCAGGACGTAAATCGAACATTCTTGATACACTTTTTAAGCAGTGACATAATCTTATTTTGCTACTCATTTCGTAAACCGGCTAAAGGTAATATACTGTGACGTGTAAAAATCCCACTTGCTATGAAGCTTCCCACCCTAAAATCCTGGCAGACGAGAACATTTCTATGTCTGTAAGAAAACTGAAGTTAACACACTCATTTTTCTTTTCTCTAAAAAATCTTGCTACAGTAGGTAATAAAATACATTTGCTATGTGAGTAGCTCCTATACAAAGTTCTATTTTAGAATTTAATACTGCTTCTATAAATGTTTTATACAGAATAGTATTTTCTCACAGTTTCAGCTCAATCACGGAAAACATACAACAACATGAAAAACAAGTGCAGTACTTGTTGCACACATAAAACATAAAATAACTTTTCAAAGCATGCTTGCAGGTAGACAGTTACATAGTTACAGTTTTACTCACTCTATCAAATATTATATGACGTAATGATAAACCTGTTTACAATATCCAAGACAAATTTATTGTGTCAATCCCACTAAACTTGACCTTTTTGCATTCTCTTGAATCAAAACCTGCCTGAGCATGATGGGTCATAGAAAAAAAAAAAAGCTAAAATTAATAAAGATGGTATGTAGCTCTCTGAAAAGATACATACCAGACTAAAAAGCTGTGCTGAATACTTAATGTGATCATATAGAGAAAAGGCAAATAACTTCAAATCCTCAATCAAAGTTCCTTTCATGCAAGTGCTGTAAGTCGTTGATTACTTAGTATTCTAGACATGAAAATAAAATATCAAACAGAAGTCTGGTGACTTAATATCCGATCCCTAAAATGAAACAAAGACCCCCCAAAAGCAAGGAAAACTTCTAAAATGTAGGAATTATTTGTCATTTATTCCTCTGAAATTTTAGTAAAATCTACAGAATCATTATTAGTTGTAATAATTAGTTGTAATTTTTTTCAGCCAATTGCAGTTTTCAGGAGCTGACTATTTCACGAAATGTCAAATAAATGAAGGTAATATAGAGGACTTTTTGCCAGTGCTTTAGCTAGTTGTTAGACTTCAGTAGCCTTTAGAGACCATTAAGTACCCTTTGGCTAATTGGCCAATGGTAGATTAATCCTCTTTTTATTCTAGCAGCACCATTTTAACACCCTTTGCACTCTGTCAGTGTAGTATCTGAACGACAAAATAATATTGTGCATGAATAATAAGCAGAAAAGTTAAATTAACATTTCATGTTTCACATGCCATACCTATGTGTCAGGGAAAAGAACCCTCTTTTAAAGCCACTGACATTCAACTTTTTTAAACAATCTCGTGTTGACACCTTACTGAAGTGAATCTTCCTAATTACTGCTAATTGCCTATCAAGGAAAAAAAAATCTGTCCTTGAAGTGCAGTTGTCTAGTATGGATGAACACAGCTCCAAAGTGCATAGTAAAGACAAGCATGACACTTGAGGTGTGCTACATTATTATGAGGTCATACTAAATATGGTTTGCAATGAACAAAGCAGCTTTTAAGGATGTTTAAGGTACTGAAAATGTCAATCTCTCATGAAGTGTTTAAATTAGTTCCCAGAAGAGAAATACAGACATTAACCAGCAGATAAGAGGTATATTTCTCATCTCAGGTATTTTACTAAAGAGAAACATTTGTCCTATTGATATTGGTAACACAATTGCAGTTCATCTGCTTTATAAAAGCAGTGTTTACATTGGAATGGTCCTTTCACACATACAAATTCAGCTATTATTGGAAAAACATTTGTAATCACTAACAAAGACTCCTAGACTCATGGATTTTGAGTGTCTTCTTAAACATGCTTAAACATGTGCTACTACTGATCAGTCATCTTTTATAAAGGGCTATTTACTGTGTAACACATCATAAACAAAGGTTTTACCTGTAATTTTAATTCAGGTACTCACAGTTAATCTACAGCTAAATTTATTCTACAACTTATAAAAGCCTAGTATTGCAACATCTGGCTACAGCAATTTGTTAAATAATACAAAAAGAAAATCAATTGAATCAGTCCAGACAGGTCCTTTTTGAATTTTGGTTTGTTTTATTCTTTTTGTAAATACTAGTAGTATCACATCGATCAAGAGCAGAAAACATAAATATATTTTAGAGGAACACACAACACTCATATATAAACAAATCGGCTAATACATTCTGGGCCCAATTCTCCAAGAAATTATCTGCTCCTATAACAACAGACAAGTCTGAGTACAAAACTGTGTATTGTGCAACCAACGATTTTTCAAATAAATTATAGAAAATAAGAGAAAACTTAGTAATAATATAAATCACAATTTTTAAGATGATGAAAATGCTTCTGAAACATGTAATCTGTATAATGATTACACCAATTCAAAGATAAATGCTTTGTCCTGCAGCAATTCTATTTTAGCCTTCATTTTCTATCACTTTCATTTCATGTCTATGTACAAGTAAACATTGCTGTATCCCATGCCTAATTTTTGTGCGTATTAAGAACACTATCTTGCTTTCATACTAAAGCAGATGCTGCACTCCATCTGTCCTTGCAAATTTCAAAGGAATATAAGGAATATTAACTATTTATTTAACAGTACTTATACAAGTATTTCATAATGATCACTTACATGATCACAACTATGTGATTTAATTTTTGTAGTGATTGATTTTCCAATATGGAGATGTAAACTCACAAAATATATAGTGTGCAGGACACTGTCTGCAAGACCTTAATATTTCCAGAGAAAAATTATAGAACTTTAAGAAATCAATATTAAAAATAAAAATATTCAGTACTTCAGTATATACTATCTTATCTATTTGAACTTATTCGAAGTATTAATACCTACCAGACATAACACAATACATTAAAATGTTTTACTACAAATAAATTAAAAATGAAAATATAACTGGTGACATTTCATGACACTTTGTCCCGTTTGAAAATATCTGAGTATTATGGCAAACCAGTTGTGAAGATGTGGCTGAAGTTCAAAACCAATGTTTTCATGTACCCACCACTGCTATTTAAATAAATACTAGTATTCCAACACCTAACATGCCTGTGCACATTATTAAGATACAAGGAAAGATTTACAGCTGATGCATAAAATTTGCCCTAAGATTTCCATGGCTGTGTACTTACTATGGGATTTTCAACATAAGACATGATATCCAGGCAATCTTTTGTAGTTAGGACCAGGTTTTATGGCATTATTTTTTTTCAGGACTACACAGTATTTATCTGATTTCCACCAAACACAAGAGTAGGGGCAAACTCATAAAGCTTGAAATTTGAATTTTTCATCTAGGGTCAGGGATAGTGCTTGCCATATTCCCCCTGCTTAATCTTAACACATCTAAGCACTGCAAATGAACTACTTGCATGAGAGCCAGTCAGGGAATTTCACAATCCCTACAACTCATTACAAATTTAACAGCAGCAATACTAAGTATTCATATGTTTCAGATAACACATACAAATATGCTGTACTAAAACTCATTGGGGGAAAAAATTAATAATGCTTCCATCTGTTTTCTGTATAACTCACATAAAATAGAGAGAAACCAAAATGAAAATGCTATTTTAAAGACTGTGTTTAAACTTTCTTTTGATTTACCCACTAGGTTTCGAAGCATACAGCTTTATATCTTTAAAAACTAAAGTTGTTTTTAAGAGAATATATAAGAAAAAAAGAAACAAAAGAACTGAAAGAATGGAGAAATATTAATTTAACCTCTCCTCATTTCCATCTGTTTTAGAGAGTAAACCATTTTCTACTGAAATATTTCTGCATCTCAAATGTAAGTGAGCAGGAAATCTGTGCTTGTAGGGAAAGCTGTTCCACCTCCCACATTACTCCTTATGTATTATTTTCCTTTGTTTAAATTTCAGATTTTCAACTGTTAAAGACCATTCTCTTCCAACTTACTTTGAGGAAGTGATGTAACTATTTTAAAATAAAAATTACTAAAATGTATGTAGGCTATAGGCATTCTCAGAAGTTGGTTGCAATATTCAAGGAACAAAATTTATAAAGATAGCTCTATGCTTATTTTTGTTTAATTATTTCAGCATCTAATTTGTAGCCACTTCAGATATCAACAAAGCCGAAAAAATGTCCTAAGAAAGTTTTCTTACTTGTTTTTTTGCAGACAGCTGTGTAAAAGCAAAACATTTTAAATATAAACTGCATTAACAAACTTAGGTAATGGAAAAGTTCTATGTTCTCATAGAGAATGAAAAATAAAGAAGAAAGAATTGCAGGGAAAAAACCATTAAGTATCTGGAAGGAATTTTTCTAGACACATAAAGGTGATGTTATATAAATATTTATGTATTATTTACATTTTTATAAAAGAAAACAAGGATATTGCTGGCCACTTCTGAGAGGTATGAGAAAGTTGACGACAGACATTGTGGTGAGGATGCAAAGACAGGAATATTTTTCAAAATAATGAACTGCATTTAAAAATTACCACTAAAATGTACTTCATATAAATTAAACTGGTAATTCATCCCTGGATTCTTGTAAATGAGCCCCCACAGTCTTATCTTTAATTTGTAATTTATGTTATCATTGGAACTCTTTCTAAAATTACAGGCATAAATGAACAGTTTAGAGTAAAATACTCTTTATATTACTATATTACTTATATACTATTTATATTTATTTAATATCTGAAGAGACCATCACAAGAGAAAGCCATGTTTTCAGTCTAATGTGTAAAGTGAAATATACTTTCCCTTTATCACGATTATCATCAACATTATGACTCACTTGGGCAATTTATTATTTTCACATACATGAACAGTTTGAGGACAACACTACAGTTCTAAATCCCAGCTTGAACCAGACCTACAGCTGCTGCTCCTTAGGAGTTCCCTCATTCTCTTCTGCTTGCTTTACCAAGGTAAGAGCATAGACAAAATCACCCATTTTGTGTACATAATACCCTAAATTGTGTACACAATACCCAAAAGACCACAGGACAACCTTTCAACCAAAAATAAAGAGAACACTGTGCACAGTTCAACCACCAAAGAGTAGATGTTTTCCCAGTGCCTGTGAATCTTGTGAGATGTGCTATGGCTATGGCTATGGCTAGTCATACAGTCTCCACTGCTGAGAAAGGAAGGAACTGAGGTTCTTGGCACATTAGGCATCAAGAGTAGAGTGGAATGATGCAAAATAAACCTGAACATGACACAAGCTATGGGAACAGTCCATGACTCCCTCATTAACTCCCAATTAAACCTTAGGAGAGCAAATCAGACTGTGCAAAACATTAGTAAGAAAGCATAAATAGTCTTCTACCTCCTCTAGCAGTTACGGAGTCCATGAGGCTCAGGGACTTCAGGCAAACCAGCATCTTGTCAAAACCACAAAATTCTTCCCTTGGGTTACAAGGACAGTAAGAGTGTCTGACTTTGGTAGGGATGCCATAGTATCCTAGGAATCAGCACTGATTGTCTGAAACAATGGGGAGTCTAAGGCAGAGAATAACTAAGACAATCCCAAAGAGGAAAAGCTGTAGATAAATATTTTTAAAAAGGAATCTCAGGTGTAGTTCCCTTGTCTCAGAAGTGTCTTAGTTGTAACACTTACTTTTTCTACTGTTGTTGAAGATGCCTTGGTTCTTGACTCCCATTCCTTTATGCCTACAAAGTCCAACCCCGCCCCCCCCCAAAACAAAAAAAAAAAAAACCAGCAACAAAAACTTTAAGAAGGTTCGTGCATCATCCTTGGTGAAGTGATAAGAATGGCTTGTACTCCTGGCTATGGATGTATGTTTTGAAGTTTCTTCCTATAGCGGAAGGGAGTAGCCAGGACAACAGAGCAACAACATTAACATTGAACACATAAGCTTAAACAGAGGATTGTGAGAGTAAGAAACTTGGAGTAAGATGCAAGCTGTAACAAAAGTGCCAATTTCCTTTGTGCAATATAATCCAGACAAAGAAATCTCACTGTGACAGGTAAGAAAATAGGGTCAAACAGGAAACTCATGCTTTGCAGACCTATCAATGTTGAACTGGTGATGGTGACCATTCCTCTTCTGAAATCCAGAGGAGTCCAAAAGAACTCCTGTTCCCAAAGGACAAGATGTGGGAGCTGTTATGGTCCTCCTTTCTGATCACTGTTGAACCCTACTAGAAATCAAAGAGTAATAAAATGCATGGAGGAAAAGGAGAACTTGGAGTCCAAGGAGTAAGACTTTTCAAGAATTAGCTTCTAGATCCATGGTTCAAACTCTTCTCAATTACGAAATTTTTCCTGTGCTATCTTAACAAAAAGATCTTCCATTTGAGAATGAACGCAAATAAAAAACTAATTGCTAAACAAGAAAGTGATGTCAAGAATACATTAAACATAGCACACGGACCAAACAGTATAAGCAAATTATTCCTGAAAACTTTGGTATAAATGCAGAGAAGATTCTCCTGGCAGCCTTCTTCCATGTCCTCAGAGAGAAAATTTGCATTATCTATGAGTGGTCCTTCTTGAAAAATTAAATCCATTCTCTTTAAAGGATATGGAAGCACAAACTGACCACTAATTTTAAATAGTCTTCAATGTGTGGAAAGGTGCGTGTTGCACTCCTTCAGTCTTTACCATTAATCTGTTATTCTTTTATAGATTTCATTAATTACACAACTTCAATCTTTCCTCACTGTTGTTATGTTCAAAACTAACTAAAATTCTTGTTCCTTTCTTCCAGTATGTGTTTTGTGTATGGTGCCAAACCAAGGTGAAATATTACAAAGAGTGCCTTGGCATTGCTAAGTAGAAAAAGAAATATCCTCTGTGAAATTCTCTGTAAAAAATGCCTGACAAGCTAGCAATGGTTCTGCTATGAAGAGCAGTAGTTTGACAAGCTGGTGGCCTTCATGCTATGAAGTACCATCTTTGTGTTCCTAAGAAACACACACTGGTATTTGTTCCGCCTGTGGATCTTTGCAAAATAAACACGCATATCCACAAGACAAAATAAATCCCACACACCAAAACAAAATCTCAAGCAAACAAAAAAGCCATGACCCAATCCAAAAACCAACCACTATTTTGACTTTTCCCACAACTTACTGAGTTTTACCTTATGGTGGATGTCACATACGGTAATCTTGTAAAGGGAGGGATAACATGTAAAAATTAAGGCTTCATATATGCAAATACTTTTTTCATGACCAACAACAACAACTTCTCCCCTCTAGGTTTACTCTTTATGTACAAATGTTGGAAGAACATTTGAAAAAGTAGATATCAAGAACACTTCTGTGGTCATTCACAAGCGGTGTTTCAATTAAATCTTGATTTTGTCTTGTGGGATTCAAACTACAGAAATTATTTTAGAAAAATAAAAGAAAATCCTTGCTAGCTTTGGAAAAAAAATACCAAGACAGCCTAACTGAGAACTTTCACTTCAATAAAACCTGCTTCTTTTTACTTTAACTAATAACTGATTTTTAAAACAAATAGGAGGAGATATTTTAAAAGATTCAAATGTTTAAAATTGAAAAATGTTTGCAAATATGTATTTTTTTTTCCCTTTTCCTTCATGGCTAACTTTGAAATTGTTAATATTATAACTGATTTAGAAAGAAAAAATGAAAATTAAGAATTGCAGCTTTTTGTGCCTTTTTTATACCTGAAAAGAATTTTTTAAACTGAAACACCACCTATAAAAATGTCTGGAAAATTGACACTTGACCCTTTACAAATATAGAAACATGGAAGTTTGGGATTTTGTTATATACCTTAGCTTTACCTAGCACTTTTTAAATGACCTGCTTTTGATACTAGTAAAAAATGTGCAGCCTTTCTCAATCATATTTATAAAGAAAGAAAATGCATAATTATCAATATTACCACAGTTTTATCTGTGGAGACTGTCACACATCCTTTCCGACCACTGTTACTTAATGAGATCTTACTGACAAACATTAATTGACACATATCTCTACCTGCAAAAATAAAGCAAGGGAAGTTAAATTTCTTTAGAAAATTTAAGCAGAGTCTCCTGCTTGTAGCTGTACAGGAATCACCCATTTGCTACAAAGAAAACAAAAATTACACACTTGCAATGCTTAGATCACTTTTACTAACTTTAAATCTTGTTTTCCCTAGTGATTTGAAAACCAGCAGTATGACTACACTGTACAGGGTGTTCCTAGTGATAATCATACTTTCTTCAACACCTAATACAAAACACAGACATTGTTTTAACAAATATAACTTGGCTGACCTAGAAGATGGGATGAAGGAATAAGAGAGTCACGTCCAATTCCTCATGGATTCTCAGCTTGAATCCTGGATTTTGCACAGTTTACCTTACGAACATGATCTGAGTGACATTTCACAAATTCCTGGATAAATGTTGCTACACTCTGCCAGCAGAGAGACTGGCTGTGTCATGCACAGATCAATAATAGCACTGTGTTTCATCAGCCTCAAAATCAAAAGTGCTTCATCTGGCAAAAGCCATGGCCCTTGAGGATCTGACATATATAAAATGAATACTGTACACATGATGTCTACTACAAAAACTGCTAGTGTAAAGACAAGTCTAGAGCCAAAAAGCTGAGTATATGTAAATAGGAAAATATGTATTTTTATATATAAAGAAGTTTTAAACTCCATTTTATGAAGAGTGTCACAAATACCACAAAGAAGCAACTGAAAAACAGAAATGAAACAAAACTTTTATGACACCTGGAAGAAATATAAAAACACAGGAAAATTCAATATTCACAATCTTTGCAGGAATTCTCAAGAAAACAAAAGGACATTTTGAACTGTACACAGTAATATCTAACAGTGGGCTGCAATAAAATGCACTCTAAGCTATACATAATGCCTCCTTATCAAAATTATGTTCATTGAAAATCTTCTTTTATTTTATTCAGAGTAACTACTCAAAGTAGAAGTCTTGAGACCGTCAGTCATCATATACTATTATCATATACTATCATCAGTCCTCAATATAGGTTTTCCTAAAGAAACAACAGAAATTTATGTCTCCTACCACTTAGACTTCCTCGTATCTAACAAAATCTTTTGGTGACAGAGCTTGTAAAATATTCAAATAAGTGCAGCACTTGTAGAATTTTAATTGAAGTTACTTTTTATTATAATGCTTCTCCTTCATTTTTCTCATAGTAAATTTAGTTTTATTATTTTTTTCTGCCAAAGTTTTTATTGCAAACAATACATTGAAAAGTAAGTATTTTTATTCTTTTGAAACCAAGCCTTTAACAAAATATCTCGAGTACTTTATCAAGATTTTGACTCAAAAAAAAGATATTAAACTATCTCTATGCCCCCAACTAAAACAAAAAGCTTTTTTCTTAAAAAATGTCATGACTAACTCACTAAAAACATGTTTCCTTATGCTCAATCCTCCAGGTAGAATATGAAATAAATATTTAAAAAATCATAATTTATCTTTTGTTTTCTGCATTTTTCATACCAAGTTATATACTACCTAAATTAAATAGCTTTAATCTTCTCTCAGATCTGCAATCAGCAACATTTAAAGGGTTTTACAAGACTAACATTTCTGTGTACATGATACACAAAAGCCGTTTTTCCTTCTCTGCATATCTTCTGCTTAAGACCAATGCTCTTTAAATGCTCCTGTTACACACCATAGAACAGGCATTTCCTTTGGGTTACTTCCTTCATTTCAACATCCATCTTCCCTGTGCCATGGCTTTATATATGTATGCCTTCAGTGGTGATGGCTTCTTCCTCTGGCTCAGAATTTCTCTTCCTTATAACCTGACATTTGAACGTTAGTATAGCACTCCTGCTTGGATTCAGGTAGATCCTTAAAAACAAGTGGTTTGATTTATCTTAAATTTATCATCCATCTCTTTTCCACAGCATTAAACTCATTTTAGCATTAATTACAAAAATACTGTTGCCCAGCTGAGCTCTAGGATGTAAATGCAACTCTTCCATCAGTTCTTCAGGTGAGTGAACAATGTTACTGAAGTTGAGAATTTACTTTCCTGTTCATACCTCCCATTAATTCAGCTCATGCCATCAAACAAATCCTCTCTCTTCCTGTTTCTTTTTCATGCATCCTACAGACCCAATATTTTTTTTATTCCTTTAAGAAAGAATCTACCCACTGCTAACCACAAGCAGCTGATTTCTCTCTAAGTCTTCCTTTTTAGATTAGTTGGCCAATATCATGGCATTTGTCTGACTCCAACTGGCAATGGACAGTTACAGTCACCTAAAAATTACAGATCTCATATCTGGTATGTTTCTATCTTCGGTATTTTTTCAATCTTCCTTTGCTAGACAGAAGTCTCTACAAGATTTCTTTTTCTTAGATATTTAAACTTGAGTTACCTGTTAATCTGCTCTCTGAAAACCTTACATTGTTCTCTGGAACAAGGTATTTTCAGATCCTCCTCCTAAGTCTTCAAATGTTTTCCTTCCTTTAATTTCTTTCTTGGATTCTGTGTATTGGAACTATACACATTATTCTAGACCAGTCAAATTACACCAGTGAAAGAAAACATAATCTTTCTGCTCCTCTTGTACAGACTCCAGTTTCTATATTCGAGGATAGTATTTTTTAAAATGGCAACGGGAGGTCATGCTCAGCATTACCTCCAAGGACTCTCATTTTTCTTTAGAGACCCTGGTTCCCAGGAGACAGGCATTCAGCCTCACTCAACATGAAACTCGAGCAATGTATTGGTTTTCATTATGATGTAATGATTTGCTCATTAAAAACACTGTGAGATCATAATGATCCATACTTTTCAATCAGACTCTGGTGGATGATTGAAAGCTTAAGAGTAGTTGTCAATGACTGAAGATATCCTATCGCACTGGCTTGGATTTTTTACGTTGCCACTAATTTTTAAAAAACGATTGAAAGATTTTACTTTTAAAACAAACAGCAAAAAGTCATTTATTTCATAGTCTATCCAGATAGAATAGATATGTAAGGTGTAAACCATTATCTTGGTGAAAAAATAATGTTATCATTCATGTGAGGGATCAACTGAAAAATTAATTTCATGGTACGTGAGATTCTGAGCTAGTGAAAATGATTAAGTGGTACTTATATGCATCAATTTAACCTTAAAGCATGAATTGAGACATTGAGTCTACACTGTGTTCCATGTAGCAGTGCTTAGCTCCAATCCAAATACTAAGTAAAACCAAGTATGATGAAGACAATTTTAGAAATTTTATTTCATATTTACATTTCAATAAGCAATGACTGTTGCACAGAGCCACATAACAAAAATGACTGAATGTGCTTACCAAACTTCTGATACTTCCAAGTCATGGAGCTATTTTTTCTAATCCCATGACCCTACTCATCCAACTTAAAAAATGCAACTCTTCAAATAAAGAACTGTCTCTTACCAATTCCCCTAGTCCCCTAGTATGTACTTGCTAACCATACTAAGCACTCTCCTCCACCAATCTTATGTTCCATATCTTCACAATGAGAAGAATTTATTTACCAGACTAGGACAGGAGCAAAGGAAAGAAGAAGTAAGGCAGAAGATTCCATTACGAGAGTGCAGGAGAATCAACTCACTTAAAGTTCACAATACAAAATTATCTCTCCAATTTCTCATGAGTCTTGAAAACTTTTCCAAAGAACATAATCAGGAAAACATTTATCTAGGCTGGGAAAGAGAGAAAAGAGTGACTGTTAGGTAAAAATCAATCACAAAAGCCCAGCAAAGAGAATTGAAACTTCCAAGGGAGGATATATGGCTGATGGAAACCCAAAGCAGTTATTTCTTGCGTGTTATATCACAGTCTATCAGAATACTAAATCACACAATATTAAAAAAAAAAATGCAGCTACATCCTCTATTGTTGCTCCTTCTCCAGAAGATGAAAACAAAAAGGAACCTCTCACTATAGAGAGATCTATAGGCAAGATTAGAGCAAATAAAAATTTTACCACAATAAGTAGGATGTCTTGACATTTCCATGAACTCAGTGGAAATAAGCACATGCATAAAGGGTTTAGTAACTTCCAGAGTTAATAGTAGTAGTTACTAATAATGAATAATTCATGGACCGCTCTGGTGAACAAGCCTAAGAGTACCGGTCCAATTCCAACGCAAACCGGTTTTCTGCGACAATCTGTAAGAAAATCTAATATGCCAGATCTGAAATGTAATCTCTTGGCAACATATGAATTCCCAAATCAGTGAACTTCTTTGTGTGAGATTAAATGGTGAATAAATATCCTCTGACAAAACCATATATTATCCATAGAACTTTACATAGTAGAGAAGGTTCAAGAATCCAGTGTAGCTTTATGCTTAACTTTCATTAATGTGCAGGTCACAGTGAATTCAATGAAGACACTCCCCTGAACACAAAAGGAAATCCTATTATGATAGTATATGTTGAGCTTTTCCAGGTCTCAAGTGGTATCTTATTCAGGAAAATTTTTACAGGAAAAAAACGAAAATTGAGTTCTCTTTTGGTTCATGGTGTTTTTTCCAATAGTAAGATAAGAGTCAATACAAAGGAAAGTTTGATCAAATCACAGGGAAGGTGAAGAAAAATAGCTCATATCACATGACATTAAAAACATAAAAATTACAGGATTGTATCTTCTGGATTTCATTTCAATACGCATACAAGTATGTTGTATCATCTAAATGACTGTTCCATTACTATATTAAACTATTGGATATAAATATATTAGATATATTTACAGATATGTGTACAACCTCTGTTTGTAACATTACAATAACATGCTAATTCTTTTGATACAGGTTCTTTCTTCTAATATAGAAGAATGCTTTTTAGGATTTCTACATGATACAGCAATATAAATTGTTTTTATTGTAAGCTTATTCTCTGAACTTCACATAGTTTTCACAAATTTTAATTCATATTATGTTTTTCTAGAATTTACCTATCTTTAAGTTATTTCATTTTGACAGGAGTATAAGTCTAGCAGTCCTAGTTCATGCCAACTGTTCTTTTTAATTTATGAATGAGACTCATTCCCTACATGCAAAGTACTTCAAATGCTGTTCATCAATAATGCAACATGTCTATTGTCATTTTTCTTCAAAGATCAACATAAATTGTAAAAAGTATTTTGCTTTATTTTTGTTCGGTAGTGACAACACAGTTTCAGGATAAATATATTTTACATATAGTTCTGTTAACAAAACAGACTTCAGGATGCTGTAAGTATTTGATGCAGCAAAATATCAAAATAATTAAAAAATTTTGGTGTAGATGCATTTTAAAAAATCAGTTACTCTCATTTTTACCCTTGGCAATTCCTTATTTTATTTCCAAGTCAACTTAAGAAGCAATGCTGACTCAGTGGTTAGAGGAAGTATTAGAGATTTCCCTATTTAGTAACCATAGAGTTTGAGCAAACATATTTGACTAGCTGACTGTTTCTTTCCAGGCAGAATTTTGGAGTAGGACTTGAAAAAGGTGAATTCTAATCTCAGAGAGTCACAGAGCATTTTCTGTCTCTGTTCCCAGCCTTTATGTGACTGCATACTCTGATTTTCAATTTATCTGGTTCAGCAAAGCTTTAATAAAACTGCAACAGACCAGAACCTATTATTTTCAATATTGTCAATTCAAAGCCTTCAAAAATTACAAGTACGGCCCAGAAATTAAAATTAAATTCAAAAAAATTGAGGTTTGAAGTAAATCACAGACAATTTTTCCTGCCTGCAGATAATGGCACTGCTCAGGTCTGGAACAACACAGTGAGTCTTTCTTTCAAGAACACATAGACTGGGCGTGTGTTTCGAGCTTTTAATTATATACTGCGCCTGCAAAGAGATCTTTTCAAGACAAATATAAACAAGGGTAAAAGCAGTGTGACATCAGAAGTAAAAAAACAGAATTTCTCAATCAAATTTTGAGAAAACATCAGTCTCATCAGTTCAATTATTAGATAAACCTCTGCTGTCTTAGACTGCATTTGCAAACTCTGGAAAGGGCAGCAGTATATCCTGGTTTACCACAGGTTTATTCCTTCTGGTTTACCTTTCCATTTCAGCTGCATTTTAAGAAAAAGTAGAATAGAAAATTTGCTGGTTTGATTTTTAAATATTTTTGAGAAATCTTCTTTACTTCTTTTTGAGTACTGCGTCCAAAGATTACAGTTCTTGTAAACTAACCTAAACTACTCTTACTAAAAGTAGTTAGGAAAGATTATCTATACGCTTCTATAGAAGAGGGGATAAATCACGATTCTCCTCACATGCTTGGGAACAGACTTTTCCTAAACAGCTTCACAGAATTCTTTGGTTGTTCCATTACAATCTGTGCCAAAGGTGGACAGCTGCAGAAATGATTTTGCATCAGGTTTGGCAAAGTGCTAAAGACGACATATACAGGGTTTTTATTTTTAAGATACATACAAGTAAGAGGTTCCAGGCTGAACTTTGCCCTGTAAGAATGGAAAGGAACATTGTTTAACAGAGCAGAAGCAATTTGAATTCTTATTAGATTATTTTTTACCTATTAAAATATGAAGTCATTATTAGCTTCTCTACTTTGACTTTCTTTTACTACTTATATATATGAAAGTCAGAATTCCTGCATATGCTACTGACGTAGTAGTAACTTCTTGCTAGGTTTATTTGAATAAATTACTATTTATGTTTAACTTGAAGTCTTGCAAATTTCAATTATTCTAAAACATTTAATAAAATTTTATCATTCAGATCTCCTGTAGGTATCATTAACATTATCATACACAATGAGAAATATCTTTTCATGCTACTAGAGAAAGAAGAAAACCCAACACTTAATTTAGAAGATGTGACACTAAATGTAGAATCTCTTATGAACTTAATAAAAATGCACAAATGCCCTGGAGTACATCCATGTAAGAGATTTCAAACACATAAACCCAGGACATGGATCAAAGTGTTTTGACAGGAAACAACCGGAACAATCTACAAGCATTTCTAACTGGACAATGTTTATCTAGAAAGCCCACAAACCTGTCCAAGTAATTACACATTTGCTGGAATGAACAAAATGTGAGGAAGTTTCAAAAGCAGTTCTAGCTACCGCAGGATAATTACAAATAGCATTCAGTTTACAATTTCAAATTTATTCATAAAATTTACTTCAAGGAAACCACAACCATACAAAAATTGTTATATAAATAGCAATACATCTTTAAAGAGTGAAAAACCCTTCATGAAAACCAGAGTCTAAGTGAGATCTTTGCATAAATAATAGTTCTGTCAATAATTTCCAATGCATCTAAATTTGTCATCAGTTTCTTCTTTGTTTCAGTGTAATTGAATAATGCTAAATTGGCTGACTTACTTATATTTGGGTACCATAAGAGGAGTGAAGCTGTGATGCTGGTTTTGCAGATGCAACACTGAATTCTGGCCTGTCCTTTAATACACTGAGCAATAAAAAATAGTCAAGAGAATATGTAAAGAAAGCCACAACCTTTAAAGAATAAAAGGCTTTCTTTAGCACTTTACTTTTCTGCTTTCCATGCTCACACTTTTCAATGCTTGAGATAATCTATTAGATAAACAAACTATGAGCTCAGGGGGAAAAAGTTCCCTTAAAATTCAAAGAAAAGTGAAAATCAAATAGCTAAAATAAAGTTTGGAGGTATGTTTAAAATGCTGTCAGAAAAAAAGTGTCGTTTGGGTCACAGTTAAAATATGCTTCTAAAAAAAATTAAAAGCTTCCCAATTCAGCAGAAGTGTATATATCTGCAGGAATGCATCTGAAAAAAACTTTACTTAAACATTCACATTATCTGCATTTGACAGGTTGACTTGTTCTTATTCTGAGATTCAAATTTCCTGCTGAAGTAGACTTACACAGGCACTTTGCAAATGCCCATAGTATTCCACAAAGCAATGCAGCTTTCCTGTGATATCACCTGAGAAACACTGGAGAACTGGAGATGCAAAAGTATGGTACATTTCAGCAGTGGGCCTTTGAATAGCCTTGACATGAATAAGAGAAGCACTAGTGACTTAACCTGCTTATGATTTTAATTTCTTATTCAATATACTTTGTCTGGATTTTTGCCACAAGAATGACACTGCATAAAATTATTATTACTGTGTTGTAAGCAATAAATACACTCCTCTTATAAGCACTTAATGGTAGAAATTAGTAGAGAAGGGGACTAAACCTTAGAAAAAAGATCCTGAACTTTTACAACCACTTCTTTCAAATGCTTTTCTTAGAAACTAAGAAAATGCTAAATACCATTGCTTCTGCATTAAGTATCTGCTCCAGCTGTGATTTCTATACACCAATAACAAAATGTAACTACTGTACTTCTGTACAGATGGTCTTGACTCAGTGTTAATGTGAATCCTTAGAGAATGCAAGTGTTGATTCTCATATGTGCAGTCACTTCACAGACATTTTTTTAAATATACAAGGAATTGCTTTTGCAGAAATGAAACAAAGATATCTACATTACTGCAAAGAATTTATATGGCCAAACAAAACTAGAACTTAAATCCAGAATTCTGAACTCTTAAGAGCACACAAATATACACCTACATACATGTCTGTGTGGATCTTCAAGAAAAATACACAAAACCATGCATGAATATATATTCTGAAAATCAACAGATGCCAGACAGTCCTTAGGTTGCATGAACTGTAAAATCTGTCTCAAAATGAACATCTGGAACATTTAAATCTTAAATCTAGAGTCGATCTTCTAGATTCCCTGGGGACTATAACAAAGGACTGACTGCACAAACATCTGTCCTTGTCTGCTAAAGGATTTATTTTCTTAGATAAATTCAGACAAAATGGCATCTTGTCCAAGCCATTATGTTAATGTTTACAGTTGCTAGACTGCTAAACTTACCTTAGCCTAGGATCAAAATATTTAATACACGTTTACTCAGAACTTTATGGTTATGGCAGTTAATAGAAGTTTATTTTTGGATATTAGTAATTTTGGCACTCTTTAAGTATTTAAGATTACCCCAAATCCAGAGATTGTGTCAATCTTTTATTTTTTCATGATTTGACTGCTTGTTTTTCACCTTCTACCTCTCGAGAAAATTCTAAAATCTAAAGTAACAAAAGTATTAACAAAAAACTTAACAAAGATTATTTCCCTTGCAGTATCTTAAAAGTTCACTTCTAGATAGTATTTCTTACAAAAAAACCCCATACAAGTCCCACACACAAACACGTGTTTTACAACCATTTGATCTGTCTGAATCAGGGTTCTCTCTCTAAAACATGAGTCTACCCTGCAGTGACTGTGTAGGTTCTTTACCTCCTTAATTTTCACCTGGCAAGTAGCCCAAGCCTCTGCTTTAAATTTCCCACTTGGTAGCACTAGTATGGCACCTGAAGAGTAATTAGTTGTAAGAAAGGGAATTTGAATTGTTTGCTGAGAAGGAAAAAAATGTGCATGCCTAATAAAGATTTTTTCCTTGAGTACCTGCAACACCATTTATTTATTTTTGCTTAGAATGCACCACGCTTTAAATAGACTAGTGACCATTTTTTTTTTAAAACCTTCCAGAAAAACTGAGTGATAGAAAACCAGTTTAGTTTTAAAGCCATGCTGTTTTCATTTTAGTCAGTCTTTTCCATTACACCCGCTCTTCCGTTACACAAATTTTGTCCCCTCTGCCTTTTCTTTTTTTTTAACCAGTTCCCTGATAACAGCTTTTTCTATTTAATTTCTCACATTGCTCTTCTATGGACACCTAAGGAGTAGTCTTCTAGGAAGGCAAATCATGAAGATGTCTCAGAAATCAGAACATTTTAGCTAAATTACACACATAGTTCCCTGTGAAGTTTATACTGTCCATGAAACTTTGTATTATGATACTATTTGTAAGATAGGCAGATCTCCACTGGTTCCAATGACCTTGGAAACACTTTTTGAACAATTCATTACACATATATAGTTATGCAAAATGAGTAACAGAAATGAAGTTTTCCCTCCTCCAGAAATTAGCAGTTCCCTAGCCCTAAGAAAGTGAAAAGTGCTGCTCCTGATACTGCTTCTGCCTTCTGTGCAGACAAAAACACAGAGAAGTTTAAGGGGGAGGGGATTTGATTTCTTTTTTAATGTCTGCCTCCTTCCAGCAAGTCCATCTGTTGTAGCACTATAATTCTGGAAGCAGGATATGTGTGTGACCAACAGGAGACAATTACTGCATAAGTGTTTGTTGATTCAGCTCTATAAAGGGCAGGCCAATCACTACAGTATGAACAGAAAAGAATTCCAGCTGAGGAGCTGCATATAGATTAACACAAAATACATATATACATGAGAATGGGGAAAACCAGAAAGGAGTAATAGCATGGAAAAGGATTAAGTAGGAATGAAGACTGAAGCAGAGAAGAAAGTTGGTGTCCTTGGGCTGTTAACTAAATACTTTTACTAATCTCTATTTCCATAAACTTTGTTCTTTTGCTTTTCACCTTAACAGAGAAAGATGGGATTAAATAGATATGAAACTCGTCTGAGCTCCCTTTGGAAGAAAACTCCAGTTGTCTTGGGGTGTAAAGAGACAGTGTCTGTTCTTCACAGAAGAACAGATGCTAGTTCTGGGCTAATCAGATTACCAGGAAAGTTTGCAGACTACAGGCTAAAAGTGAAACTTACCTTACTCATTTGAACACATGTAAAATATCAGCATGAAGGCCATTTACGGAAGGATAAATGAATGGGGTCGACACACTAACCTCAGTATCATTTGTACATAATAACTGGCTCACATAAAGCATGGTAATATAAAATATTTCATAATTTTGACAATAATAAATTAAAATCCAGAAATTAGTGTTACCAAAAATTCACAGAACTGCAATAGCATTAAGGTGAACATTGTAAGACACTATAATGAAAAGTACTTTACCTCTATGGTCAGTTTACTAGTGTGAAGTGTCTGATCAGCCAAATGTAGCTGATTTGTTAACTTTTCATTGGTTTCTTTAATCTTTTTCATGGAAGCCACTGCTGACTTTTTTTCACTCTGTAAAACAGCTATCTGCTTCTGCAGTGATTTAATTTTTTCCTGCAGTAGAGCAACAGAGTAGGCTGGTTTCTGGACAGTGGTATTTCTCCCTTTTGCTCTGTTCACTGAACATAAAATGGCATGTTACTAAATGGACAAAATCATCATAAGGAACATGATTTATGATTTTTTTTTGGCCCTTCACAAATCTCTAAAATATTTCTCAGTAAGCAAACTGGTAAATTAACAGTTGACCCATAAAAACATAAAATGTATAAAAACAGTCAACCTGTAGGCACTCCACGTTGTGCTTTTTCTGAAGTGCCAACACTACAAAATCAATACAGACTTGGAAGTTAAATGTGTCTTGAGTTTCTGATCAATATTACCAAAAATAAAGGCTTCAGTGTCTTGTTACAAAATACATTTAATTTGTTGCATTGGCTGTGTTGGCTTCAAGGGGCAAACATGAACAAAAGGTAATAAAACACCTCATATCAGTCAGTAGATTCACTAGGTGGGACTCAGTAAAAACTTACTTTAACTGCGTGAAAAGATGCTGTTTGACAGTCACTTATATGCGAATTCCACCTTAAAATGATGAGCTAAATATTTGAAAATACACATACAAATTCAAACAAGCAAATCTTGCAACAGCATATCAGTGGGTTGGTGTAATATCGAAGAGGTTTTAGTAGGCAGGAATGCTTTATCAATCTTACTTATGAAATATATAATATTCATATCTTTGCTTAGAATTGATGGATAAGATGGTATGGGATAGCAGATCCTCCTCTTGGAATGTAATTTTTCTAGGTCTTTAATCTGTTAATGGCACCAATAAAAACCAGAAGTAAAAAGCAAGCCACTCTTCATTGTGGCACACCAGCCACAATAGTGCAAGTTTTTGCAGTTTGAATTGAAAGAACAAAAATTACTTCAAATAATACATAAATTCCAATTAATTTTAATTTGAAAATCATTCTCACAACATCATCCAAAAAAGAGTAAAAATTTCTGCCTTTCACATCAAATGTAAAAGAAATAATGAATGGTTATAGGTGATTCATGGCCTTTTCCAAATAATCTCAGAGAAAAATGAAGTATCTGTTAATACATACTTTACTTGCTTAGATAAAGCATGAATTTACTAGTAGGGAAAAAAGATGGTCTGTATTACTTGAAAGTCTATAGCATCCTATTCTTCAAGATATTTAAGTGAAACTAAAAAGGAATAGCAGTCTCATTAGTTCAAAAAGAGGAAGACCAGATTAGACACTGAGCTGTAACTAGAAGATGCATACATCTATATGAACATGCAAGAGAAGATCCCTGTGTTTGACCGGGGTTTAACAGAAGTCTGCTGAGTGCCTTTTAAATATGCGATTTGAAAAACCAGCTGTTTCTAGAACCTATCAAATGTTCAATGACAGAAGCAGAAACTGAAGAAAAATGTTGTTTGCAATACATAAAAAAAAATGGCCAGAGTTTGGCATAGTCTAAAATCAAAGTACTAATTTCCTGGGTATTAAATGCTCAGTGTATTTTTAACCACTTTTGATCAGGAATTCTGCAGCATTTATCTAATTTTTAAAGTCTTCAGATTGCAATTTCTATGTCATATCATGCAACATATTCCTGGGAATATTCATATCTAAAATAGCTGCTACGCAAATTTAGAAGAGTAAAGAGCAACACATTCTCTACTAGCTGCACTGAACAAACTACTGACATTGCAGGATAACTCATTAATGAATTCTAGATTTGTACAATCACCATACAATTTGAAAGACCAAGAACTGAGCTCTCAGCAGATGACGAGCAAACAATCCACACCTGCAGCAAAAAGATGGAGATCTCCACTCTAGGCCACAGCTCTTAATAAATGTATGATTGTAAGAGTGTGCCCGTAACTCTGCTGATAGTGCACAGGGTATTATATATCCATACCACATGGGGAAAAACTGACCAAGTCCTTGTGTCATAAATTATCTCATCTCCAACCCCTCGCACAGCTCAAGACTTAGGAGATTTCTTCAGCCTCTCTTTGTATGAGAATACTGTGACTCAGCAGTAGGGTCCTTAAATCCTCTGGATGGATTTAAGAATTCTGTTAAAATTGGTGTTCCTAACTATTAATACTAAATGTTTGTGCAATAATATCTTCCACGCTCATAAACCATGTTTTCAGGTGCTTTTCCTGCAATAGGGGACTTCTGCTGAAGCATATTTAACGCTTAGGGCTCTCCAGACGCTTCCTGTGTATGCTTCAATTCCACCAGTCTGTTACAGATGTAATCAGAATATATCTATCTCCTCCACTAGGAGCAGAGAGTAAATACACGCCCTACAGGAATCGTAATGGATGTGCTACACTACCAATAAGAGAGGACAGTCTCCTGGATTCCCTGCCTTGTATGTCCTCACTCAGGAGCCGCAGGAGATTAACAGGAGGAGCACACTTGGTCAGATTTTCACATATATCATGTACACCTACTCATACTATGTATTGTTACCAACAAAGGGTTGCATAAGAATTTTCCCTTTTTTCAGTTTTTCTGACCAAAAAGTATTGATTAAATAACACAATCAAATATATTTAACAAGACCAGAGAGTTTGCATTTGCTCTAAAATTTTGGAAACTAAGAAAACACAATTTTTTTTAATACTCTGCTATATTCAGTATTACATATTTAAGTATTCAAAATACTGAATTTCAAACTAGTTATCTAAAAGCAGCAAGCTCTTCGGCGTTTCAGTATTCTATTTCTTGAACTAAGAAATAATAATATCTGCTTATGTTTTAAGTTCTGTGAAGTGATTTATTTGGACAAACACAGGAGGGAAAAAGTATTAGACACTGTTAAAAAGTCCAAGAATGAGTCATCTGTTACAGATTGTATGGAGCCTCTAAAGACCTGGGACAAAACCAGCTGGCCCTCTTCTCTGAGAAAACAGCACATAGATGTTAGCAATGAGACAAGCAGTTCAAATCCCAGACAATGAATTTAAATAGGCTAAGAAGAGGCTAAAAGCATACTTTTCTCAAGACAGAATCTCCTGGACACAGAGAGAGTCAAAAGTATCTTTCTAAGATGGAACAATTCGTCCAGTGCACAACAAACGAACTGAGAGATGTTTATGCTTGATTAGTCAGCACACCATTTGGCTAGAAGGGAGGGAGAGAGGGGTGTTGCTGTCTCCCTGTTATGGGTTAGGTCAGCCTGTTCTGTATAGCTCTTCTGACTGAGAGAAAGTTTAACGTGATGTCTGTGGCATTCTTTGTCTGCATTGTGAGACAGCACCACTAGCCTACAGCAGCTTTACATTTTTTAATCATCCAAATACGCTCCAAATACTTTTACAGATATATTTGGTTTGTATGGCCAGGTTTTGGTAGTGGGAAAAAAGTTAGCTTATGTGAAAAGCTGACAGAAGCTTCTTCCATGTCCAGCAAAGTCAATGCCAGCCAGCTCTAGCCAGACCTGCAACTAGCCAAGACTGCGCCAATTAAAAATGATAGCATCTCTGTGATAACATATTTAGGAAGGAAAAAAATGATTGTGCAGATGTAATTGTGGCCAGAGAAGAGCAGGGTGAGAATATGTGAGAGGAACAACTCTGCAGACACCAAGGTCAGAGCAGAAGGAGGGACAGGAGGTGCTCCAGGTGCTGGAGCTGGGATTCCCCTGCAGCCCATGGTGCAGACCATGGTGAAGCAGCTGTGCCCCTGCAGCCCATGGATGGAGGATCCATGAATGTAAAGATCCACCTGCAGCCCACAGAGGAGCCCCACACTGGAGCAGGTGGATGCCTGAGAGGAGGCTGTGACCCCATGGGAGGTCTGTGCTGCAGCAGGCTCCTGGCAGGGACCTGCAGACCTGTGGAGAGAGGAGCCCATGCTGGAGCAGGTTTCCTGGAAGGACTTGTGACCCCGTGGGGGACCTACACTGGAGCAGCCTGTCCTTGAAGGACTGCACCTCATGGAAGAGTGACCCACGTTGGAGCAGTCTGGGGAGGACTGATGCCCATGGGAGGGCTCACATTGGAGATGTTCATGGAGAACTGTCTCCCATGGGAGGGACCCCACACTGGAGAAGGGGAAGGACTCCCCTTCCTGAGCAGTGGGAGAAACAACATGTGATGAACGGACCATAACCCCCATTCCCTGTCTCCACACACTGCTGGGGGGAGAAGGTTGAGCAGGGAAGGAGGGGGGGGTGGGAATAAGGTGTTTTTAAGGTCTTATTTTATTTCTCATTATCCGGCTGTTAGTAAAAAATTAAATTTATATCTCTAATTCAAATTTGTTTTGCCCATGACAGTATTTGATGAGTGATCTCCCTCTATCCCTATCTCAAGCCATGAACCCTTCATTATATTTTCTCTACCCTGTCCAGCTGTGGAAGGGAGTGAACGAAAGGCTTTGGTGGATGCCTGGCATCCAGCCAGGGTTAATCCACAACAGCAGACTTATTGTTCAGAAAATATTCTAAAATATAATGCATCCACCCACTGAATATCTGGAAGCAGGCTTTCACTTTAATATCAAGAGTCAAATTAATTAAGAGTAGAACAGCAGTGCTAATATTAAACTACAAAACTCCACCCAGGAGAACAAAACAAATTCTATTATATACCTTTTTATTATATTGCTCATTTTTGACTTCTAAATGAACCACATTGCAGGGCTTTTTTTCTTCTTGTTTACTTCTGTCTGGCAGTGGATCAATGTCTTGCACTGACTTCATAATCACTGTTTCCAAACTTTCAGAAGTTGGTATTTCAGAGTCACTAAAGTAGCCCATGCCGGAAACAAAACAAATCAAGCTAAATATTAAATGTTCCACAGTCAATGCATAAGCACACAGAAATAAACACATGCAAGAAAGAAGGGAAACTAATATAAAATCCAAACAGTAAAGTGACTTATTCAACACATTTTACAAATACAATGAAGAAAAAAATCTATCTCTGAAATGTTTTTTTCAAGTTCTACTCTGCCAAACGCAATCTCGCTACAATGCAGGGAGGCCTGAGACTTCAGCTGCTTCTTAAAGGACAGCTTTTGTGACAATCCACAGAAGTGGAAAAAATGAAAAAATACTTGATTGTATTTCTAGTCTGTGAACGGGTTGTAAACTACTAAATTTCTACTTTCCTTCACTTTCACATTTTATACTAAAACAAGTAAATCCACAATACTTAAGAACACTTTTTTTCAATTGAGCTTTATTTGTAGTGTTGACTGAGACAAACTCAGAAAGTACACTTCAGAGGAAGCTTATTTAGCACCCCTTTGCAGTGCTTTTAAATTCTGTAAACTTGTTAATCCTTTCGCTGAGATTGCATGCTGTGCAGAGAAACTGGACCTGAAACTTTAAATCTTTTTCAAATTTTTCCTTAGAATTGCACTCAATGTGCTCTTAATTTCCAGTTTTTCACTGCCTTACCCCACATTATCATTACATTAAGGTAGAGAAGTCTGCCTTAAAACATGAAGTCTTGGATATATTCTTTTCTATAACATCAGCGGGTATTTATCATCATTTGTTTGAGCAGATTTGTGAAGGAATCCCTTGACAGAAGTCTATTTTGATTTGTTACTTTTTAAACCAAGGTATTTAAAATAGCATAACTGAGTTCAAATTAAGTTACACCATCATAAAAATCAATGGTTTAGAGATGCAGTCTATTTAAGCAGAGAAAAGCCCTCAAACTGACAAAAAGAATTCACACATAAACATGTTTATACTTTCCATAACCTGTCCTGACACTCTGGTATGTATTATTGACTGATGAGAACAGAAATCAATGCAATGGTTTAAAGGTGCTGCAGTACCACTGAGATATTTCTAACTATACACACATTTCCCCCACCTGCTTTCAAGGAATGTTCTATTTAGAAAATGGAAGGCTTGCATTTAGAAACTCAGAGACAGGTACTAGTGACAAAGAATGGTATTTATTAATAAGCAGAAGAGGAAACAAAATGAAGATATTTCCCTAACTTGATGAGAATGACACCTTGACAGTTCACTTTCAGAAATATTCACTGTTCTACGACAAGAATTCCCTAACCCAACATTTGTATAATTATTAAAGGTAGTATTTATGGCTAGCCACAAGTGAAGCTATGCAATTACTTTTCATTTCAAACTTAAAGTGGAATGACAATGTGCTTGCTCAATTTTGTTCTTAAAGAGAACAACATAGCAAATTAAATACTCACTAATTACAACATGCATACATGTTTCCATATGTGCAAACAGGTATGTTTTCTATTAAAATCAGATCTGCAATATTTAATTATACATAAAACCAACCAAAAACCAATAATGATAACAACTGACAAATAACACACTTCTTAATTTGTTTTCTCTCTCGAGACACTGTGTTCAGGAACCCTCTATTTTGCAGGGGGAGAAGCAGTAGAAGAGCTTCACATTGATTTGCTCCATATGACATATAAAGCCAGTATAAAGTCTATGAAGAAATTCCATTTTCTTTACTCTTCTCCCATGTTTCCTGTATTTTGGATACATACAGGCTTGAGAAATTTCTTTGCTTGTCTCTTAGAACGAAGCCTTGGAAGACAAGGTATGATAACCATTTACCTAGCCGCTAACTGCTGCCTCCTCAAGTATATGGGAACATAATACGGAGAAGCAAAAATTCTCTATGTTTATGAAGCTTGCCAGTGGAATTTTCAGAGAGCCTTTTGATTCATGACTGAGATTGTATGTGGTAACCATTACCTTTAAAGAACTGACTTTTTAACCATCATTCAATTAAAGTTGGTACAATGACTGCATAAAACATACATGAAATAATTAGTGTGGATGGTTCTTAATTTAAAGGATGTTAAACAGCTTGTAGACATCTGCTAGCAAGCTGAAATGGGTCATTCAAAATTTATCTAACTAAATTAAGGGGAAAAAATGTTTCTCCTCCCGGGTCGGCATGTCACAAGATAACTAAACTGACTTAGTAGGCTTGCCTGGGAATCCTTAGCTGTCAGTGGTGAATATGCAAAGGGCCAGCAAATTAAATCAACCTGCCAAACTGTCAATTTCAAGCCTCATGACTGCATGAAAATAGCATCACTAGAAGAAATCAAGCATTGCCTTCTTTTGGGTTTCCTGGCACCTATTCAAATACTCATGCAGTTGTGGCTAATTTCGCATGCAAATTTCAGTCAATAAGCTCAGAACAAGACCTCCCAAGATATTTCAAAGGATCTGACAGTATTTTTTTTGAATACCAAATCAACAGTAGTTGAAATTCAATCTCCATTTGCTAGTGCTTTACATATGCACAGTGTCCCCTCTACAGGGCTAAGTTAATGAGAGCCGTACCTGCTTTCACTCACATCCTCCCAGCCGTCCTTACTGAAGTTCTCAAATACATTACTCATAACCTTGATGGACTGTTTGAGTAAAGCTCCATGATGTCCCAAAGAGCTCTTTTTCTTGGCTGTTTTTAATTTAACCTTGGTGCCTGTTATCTTGCAATTACATTGCCCAGAGATTGCCACTGCTTTGGCTTTATCCGGCAAACACTTCTGCTCCTGCACTTGACTCAGCAAATCTTCACTTTCATTTCTCAACCTGTTAGCTTCTGTCACTTGCCTCTTCAAAGAGGCAGCTTCTTTTTCCTTCTCATCAATCACTAACTGAAGTTCTGCTTTTTCTTTTTTATTTCACAAATCCTCTTAAGTAGTATTTCCAGCTCTCTTTTTCTTGTGTCTCCATCTTCCTTTTGCACCTTTAAAGATTCTTTCAAATAAATTTTCTCATTCAGTAAGTCTTTATTTACTTCTTTCTGTTTCTTTAATTCCCCTTCAGTAGCTTTGAATCTTCTTTCTAATTGTTGTACCTAACAAAAGCAATTTTAGCATTCACAATATTTCAACCTGTCCTGTAAAAACGCCAAACTATGTTTTCAGATATATTTACTATATGACAATAATATTACATGAAGAGCAAGGACAAAAGCTATCTATAGTCCTTCATTTAAAAATAATTTTAACATAGTACAGATGAAAACATTTTAGACGCAATAATACAGCTGTTGAACAAAGGGCAGATGGTAAAAGAAGTTACAATTCCAGGCAAAGTGACACAGAAGTTTAAGTATCCCATGCTAATGAATCTTCCTGATGCATCTTGAGCCCATTACTGATTTGGTTATACATACTAATTGAATTAAAAAAAAACATTTTCAGAAGGATTACTACTTTGAAATATGGACAATTTTGCACTAGCTATTTGAATCAACAAGTTCTTTCAAGTGTCATAAATACAGAAATAAAATATTAATTTGATGTTTCAAAAAACCCCAAACAAATCCCAGAAAAATATATTAGAAATTCAACACCTAAAAAATATGGAAGCTAGTATGTGTTTTCTATTCACTAGAAGGGAAAATCTATCATGTTTCAATTAAGAGACTAATTTTACAAGTTTATCATATAAATTTTGAAGAAGCATTTTACCTTTTTTGCTTGTAAAGTCCTTTGAGGTTTATGCATATTGAAGTCCATTAACAATAAACTGATTCTCTAGGATGCTCTGGAATATCCACATAAAAGACAATTTCCAGAAATAAGGGGCAATTTTAATTTTAGCAGATACTCAAGTGATTATTTAGTCTAAGAGATTTCCTCAGAAGCTTGAAAAGAGCATCAGAGCAAATCTTGTGCTCAGTAACCACTTACTCCAATACTTGGCACAAATCTTTTTGGTTGCTTTTGTACAAGCGCAACCCCTTTCACTCTTTCACTAAGCTAAGTGTCAGGGGTTCTAGATTTCTCTGTACATGGTTAGGAAAGGCTGATTTTCCAGGAGCTATACTAGCATGTGTATGGCTAACTTGAACTCCTAACCTTGTAAAATACTGGCCAGTTCCCACACTTTGTAGCAATACAAAATGTCAAAACTATCTTTGACACTTAAAATATTGAAACCATACTATTGCTGCAAGATTTTACTTACAGGTTTTTACAAGGACATTTTGCCAATGCTTTTAAATGATTTGAAGATTTATGAAATGTTTTACAAAGTGGGTACTACAGACATAATTCAAATAAATGAGAGCTCTTGATGTACATGGAAAATTAGGACAAGAGCTGATCAAACTTCATATATATTTGTGAATTGGATACTGAATTTGTGAGTTTGATAGGAAATCAATGCATTATAGCTACATTAAGTTATCGGGTGAAATTAGAAATAAAAGGGATTTTTTTTTCAAATGCTTTAGTGAAACAAAGGGTTACGATTAGAATCACAGTTTGCACTTTCTACCCCAATGACAATGTGTTAGACCAATATCTTTCTTCAATCCCCTTCCTAAATTGAGATTTTCTCAGTTCTTTAAAGCAACCTTTTGCACTCAGTAGCACTTAAAGTCATGTATGACAGCTGGAAGGAAATGAACAATGAATAGCTTCTACACCTATCCCTAAGGTACCATCATAACTCTGTATATCCATAGAGATAAAAATTATGTAGTACCTGGCAAACAAAATTATAGTTCTGAAATATAGATGATAAGCAAGCATAAACTGTGTGACATTTCAGATGGTAGCATTCATATTATTTCAATTACTCACTCTACCTTAAGATAAATGAATGTGAGCACTTCCTATTCTGTGTGTTATTATTTTAACATGATGTTTGTCATTCAGTAATAACGAGATGACAGCCTTCATTGCCTGACCATATGGCAAGTGTTACAAGTATACGCAATCACATCATCTGCTGTAAATTACCATACTTCCTACAAGTTAATTCACAGATAAAAAATAAATAGACATACCTGAACTGACATTCAAAATTATAGATTTGTGTTTATTCAATTTAAGCATGCTTTTAAAGATTTATAAGTAATTAAACAAATAGTTTTGCAAAATGACAAACAAAAGGCATGATACTGTTTGAAGGATGCCTTTTCTTTGCAAGCAAACAAAACATATGGTAAAATACAAGTGAGCCCTCTTAAGTGAACACCTGTTAACATACTAAACTACTTGTGTATATTACAAATATCAATACAAATAACAACTAGTTAAGAATATCTCGTTACTGCATGAGGCAAAACCTATAGAATGAAAAGCAATAAAGATAAAATACTTACTATATTTGTTAAGCTAAAGAACACTACATGTGTATGGTACTATATTGTAAAAAGAGTGGTAGACCCACATATGTAGAAAATATTTGCATATGCAACATTGGGCTAAAATTTAAATACAACAAAAGGTGGATTTATTACTATTATGCATCAATTCTATTCTGTAGAAGAGCTCTATGGAGATTAACACCAGATATAATCTAAAGTTAAACACCCAGCCAAAAAAATTAGGGTTCCCGAAGTTCAGGGGAAAAATGCTAAGTGTATGCTATTTACAATTTAGGTAATTTCTTAGCTTTTAACATTATGCCCCTAAACACTCTTTTAATTTTCTATGACATTACCTATGTTTATCATACAAGACACATTCACAGCTATTTCCCTAGAATTAATTTCTGAGCAAAATTCAGGAAAGCCACATTTTTAAATTAGGTAGGAAAACAATGGCTAAAATTCATGAGTACTGACATATACATATATATATATAAATAATTCTTTTATTAAAATTTAGATCTGTTTGCTAGGGTTAGCATCTTACCTTCTGTGACATTTCACGTGAAACTTCTCCCATATACCTCTTTGCAGTATTACTCTTGACCTCATCATCTTCACTAAGTTTAAAAACTGGCTATATCAGAAAGTAAATAACGCATCACTATCATATAATAAATAAAATACATTCTGACACCTAGTATTTCATTAAAACAATCCATAGACATTTTCAGGAAATGCATTCTTTATTTCTGTAATTATTTATAATGTGGTCTATCTTCTTGACAAGCCTTTTGGTCAGTTTCTAAAATGACCTCACTTCAAAGTGTTCTGTCACATAATTATGAATCTCTGTAGCATCACGGTATGTTTTTTTCAGAGTACAAGCTTTTCAAAGGTACAATAGATCTGCAGGTTAAAGACACTCTACTTTCATTCCAATTTTTATTCTTTTACAGACTATTCCCTCTATGCCTTAAAAGCAGAATTCATTGCCTTTTTATCTACACAGTCACTATCAGTTTTGTTCTCTAGGTCTTGTCCCCTGCTAGGAGGATCAGAGTGATTGTTGAACAAAGCAAACAGTAACTGAATTACGATGGATGAAAACTTTAAACCCTGGTTTTTGTTAAGTTAAAGATCATGTACTTCACTAGATAAATCACACAAATCATTCAACTGAAATACTGTGAAATCATAACAATTAGAAATTGATACAACTAATGATAGCTAATACAAATCTAAGCATCACTGTCAGAGACAGCTATACATTTGAGATACCAAAAATCCCAAGTTAAAAACTAGACTTATCCATAAAAAAAATGTTTAGAAGTACCAATACATATGCTCAATCAGAAGTAAACCATATTCTGTTTAGATTTTAGTCAAGAGCCTTAGCATTCACAAATCGCCCACTGCTCACAGAAATGAGCAATTACATACCTCAGAAGGATTTCACCTTAGAATATGAAATACCGCATTACAGACCAATACTCTAAAAGCACCACAACATTAGTATTTCTTTTTTGGTCCTTCTTTCCCCCAAATTAACTTAAAGAATTAATCTTAAGGGATAAATATCTGTGCTACACAGTGGAGGTCTGCTTTAGAAGTAATATTTCAAACTACAAGCAGACACTGTAGGTCACTTAAAAACTTTTGATTTATAAACAAAGCAAGTGTAGAAGAAAACAGTGTTACTCTCTGTAGATTCACAATCCTCTTGATATAAACAGTGACTAACAAGTTTGTTAGAGTGAATTAGACCTTTCTTTTGTCTTTGGAACATGTCATGGCCAATTAATACTTCTGTATTCATGAAATAAATGGAACACTATTCTAAAGATAATAAAAGCTGAAAAAGGTAAAACTATGCATCTGGGGAATATGTACCTTTACCTTGATATTAATATGTTAGTTCCCATGTTACTTCAGACTACGGTCCCCCAGCACAGTGGTACTGCATACATTTAGAACATTCTTTAAGTAACACACAAAGATAATATGAACATGCTTTTCATCTTTTTCTAAATATTCACTCATTTGAATGCCTGTTGTAGCTTTTATATCAGCATTTACTGTACTCCACTGAAAAGAAGAATTATTTCCCATAGTCAAAGAAACTGATCAAAGCACACAAGGTGTTATGTTTATTATGTGGTTGTATTAAAATGCAATTTAAAACTCTATAAATAAACATATTATATGCAGATAATAAAGAATACTACTGCAAAATGGATAGAAAAGACTATACATGTTCAGTATTATCAAAGAAGACACAAGCAACATAACTGAAGTATAGCCAAAGGTCACTGAAACATAACCCTTTCTACTGAGCAGAAAATATATGGCCCATTCAAGCCCCTTGTTCCCTCCTCCCTTCTAATTGTTATGTAATTGTTCATAGGAATTGGTTAGGGAGGCAGTGAACAGCATTGCCTTTAACTGTCTGTCTAGGACAGCAGAAAGATACATCATATCAGTCTACTCAGCGAGACATGCTCTACCTGTCATACTTCTACATAAAAAAACAACATCTTCTCCCTCAAGGAATATACCCACAAGTCATAAACCCCACTATCTTCAGTCATCAAATTACCATGGTCTTACATAAGGACACTTACATCCCACTGAGAAAACATAGATAACTGTCAGCTTTAGAACATAAAACTTAATTCCTAATTAATAGTCACCAAATCTGATGATGAGTTAATTCAACCCTGCTGCCAAAATGGTACTTGAACTATGAAACTATAGCTCACTATTAGTATTTGCAGAAAGCCTGCTTACACAGAGAAAAAAACACCCATTTAAAAAAAACACAATAGAGCTCCGTTATAGTCACCTACGAAGAACCTATATAAACAATCAAAGGAATGACATTTTTTCCTGTAGTACACACCAGGTGAAGGATTTCCCTGACAGACAAAAGGTGTTATGGTTCACAAAGCCACTGTGTTACTGACTCCAGTGGTAGCTACCCATGCTACTGGGTGGAAAGAAACTTCTGGTGGGAAACACCAGGGTGAAGACCAGAAGGGAATGCCACTCCCACATATGCACTGAGGACACAGTAAATTCAGAAGTCTCATAATGAAAGAAGCCTTCAAACTGTCTCATTGAAGAAATAGCAGGCCAACAGTTTACTGCTTTTTAGGAAGGCATTTGCTATTTTTCTGAATAGGATTTTATGGATCCACTATCCTGCTTTTGGAGGAAATACCGTGACTACCTGCCAACATATTCTTTACCTTCATGAACAAATAATGACATGAATAGCATGAACAATGAATTTGGATTTGATGACTACAAGAAAATAACTGGACAACAGAATAAGAATGGAAAGAAATTGGGAATGGCAGGAACAGAGTTTCCTTTTCCCTTGACCCACTTCATCTTTGACCAACAAGATTTGAAAAATTATATGGAAGAACAACATAACTATTTGTTACTTCTTCCTGACAAACACAGCTGATATCCAATAAAGATAATTTTAATATAGGAAAGCTCAGTCTTTTTTTACAGATTTTATCCCTTGATATTAGAATGCCTGATGAAAACAGGTATCTGCTAAGGTGAAAGTGAACTCCAACCTAATTGATAAAATGAGGAAATTGGCATCAGATTTTCTTTTATGAAAGACAACATACTAAAATTATGAACAAAGTGTATTTAGAGCACATCAAATTTGGACTCTCAGCAAATTACTGGTAATAGACATGAGGGTGTATTTTTATCTAGGAAGAAGGCATTTAACACGCTTTTTAAGGCAGAGGGTGTATGCACTTTCTTAGCGCATGAGCAAGGACTCATAAATACACTCATTTATGCTCAAAGATGGACATCCAGCTTCAGTCATTATGGTGCAACCTTCTAGAAAATCTCAAACAATACATGCATCACAACACTGCAGTGCCCTTCGATTTGCAAATGGAATAAGGAAATTACTTTTTAGAGACCTTGTGAGCAACTGTTTTTTTACATTTCAACTGGCAAAATATGGAAACGGCAAGAATCATCTCAGTCTTCAGTGCTTAATACATATCTTTGGACTTTAATCTTACCATACATTTCATTTATATGACACCCATAACAAAGACTGGAAAAGGTAAATAAAATTTGCCTAGAATGCTTCACTAGGAGCTTAAACATTTTTTTCAGTCCCAAAAAAAGAAAAGCTAATCGTTATACTAATTACCAAACCAGAAAAGTGCATCTACCCACACACTTTTAAAAGAGGATATGTTAACCTGAAAAGAGAATGAAAAAAGAAGGAAGAAAATACTAATTGCTAAAGCACTAAACATGTCAAGAACTGGCAATTCTGGAGATCTGATATTTCCACTTAATTTTAAAGATAGAATTTTAAAATAAAGGAAAAAAAACTTTATTTTTTCGTTCAAGTGATCAACATTATCACAAAGAAGAGAAAACAGCCACCAGCAGAAAACTGCAGTAAATAATGGTAAGGCTTTATTGCTAAGAATGTGTAGAGTATTTCTCCAAGTCTCCTACATACTACCTTTGCACAATACTGTGCATAAAGAATTCACCACAGATGCAATACCCAGCTGGACTGTAATTATGCATTCTTGAATGTTTCTCCCAGACCATTCAGGGACAGCTAATAATACAAAGAATCAGAGGAGTGATTGAGAGGCAGTGGCAATATATTACCTATCTGACTGACAAAGACTCATCTTCATAAAACCATTATCTATGGTAAAGATTATAAAGATATAGAAGAAGATATTCATGATCAATTCTTACAATTTCACCATTTTGATTTACTTTCAAATTCACATGCTTTGTTAGACTAGTATTAAAACCGAAGTCTGAATAAGCATAACATTTCTATACACTGTATTTCATACATTAGTTGCAAATGTATTAGTGTGTATATATTCATATAAATTGTCATTGAATTAATAGATATGTGGAGAACTAATGGGCAAACATACTTTCAAATCATATGTATGGCCTTATGGTTACAAAATGCACATTGAAGAAAAAGCAATCAATCTTTGGAGAGAAAATAACCTTATATAAATAATTAGTATTCTGACAGACTACTGTACTGGGTTTGAGTGGCCAGGTTTTGGTGGTGGGAGGGCCTACAGAAGTGGCTTCTGTGAGAAGCTGCCAGAAGCTTCCTCCATGTCCAGCAGAGTCAATCCCTGGCAGCTACAAGATGGACCCACTGCTGACCAAGGCCAATCAGAGTTGACAGTTAACACAGTAACATATTTAGGAAGGAAAAAAATGATTGTGCAGATGTAATTGTGGCCAGAGAAGAGCAGGGTGAGAATATGTGAGAGGAACAACTCTGCAGACACCAAGGTCAGAGCAGAAGAAGGGACAGGAGGTGCTCCAGGTGCTGGAGCTGGGATTCCCCTGCAGCCCATGGTGCAGACCATGGTGAAGCAGCTGTGCCCCTGCAGCCCATGGATGGAGGATCCATGAATGTAAAGATCCACCTGCAGCCCACAGAGGAGCCCCACACTGGAGCAGGTGGATGCCTGAGAGGAGGCTGTGACCCCATGGGAGGTCTGTGCTGCAGCAGGCTCCTGGCAGGGACCTGCAGACCTGTGGAGAGAGGAGCCCATGCTGGAGCAGGTTTCCTGGAAGGACTTGTGACCCCATGGGGGACCTACACTGGAGCAGCCTGTCCTTGAAGGACTGCACCTCATGGAAGAGTGACCCACATTGGAGCAGTCTGGGGAGGACTGATGCCCATGGGAGGGCTCACATTGGAGATGTTCATGGAGAACTGTCTCCCATGGGAGGGACCCCACACTGGAGAAGGGGAAGGACTCCCCTTCCTGAGCAGTGGGAGAAACAACATGTGATGAACGGACCATAACCCCCATTCCCTGTCTCCACACACTGCTGGGGGGAAGGAGGTAGAGCTAGGAAAGAGGGAGAGGTGGGAGGAAGGTGTTTTTAATATTTGTTTTTACTTCTCATTATCCTTTGATTTTTTAGCAATTCAATTAACACCCTGAAGCTGAGTCTGTTTTGCACATGACAGTACTTGGTGAGTAATCTCTTTCTGTCCTTATTTCAACTCATGAACCCTTCATTATATTTTCTCTCCCCTGTCCAGCTGTGGAGGAAAGTGATAGAGAGGCTTTGGTACATGCCTGGCATCTAGCCAGGCTTAAGCCACTACAACGACACAAAAACGTATAAAATACTGTACTTTCCCTTTTTTTGCTATAAGCACAGTTCCTGTATAGTGAACTTACTCACAGATTGGTGTGTTTTCATCTTATCCAATTCTTCTTCAAGATTCAGTCTACAAAGAGGAAATAAAAAAATAGGAACAATCACACAGATGCCACTAAAATCATAAAAAAAAAACCCAAACCCATACCAACATATTACCGGGAATAAAGTTGTCAACACCCAGGAATTAGTTCTAATTTGTCAACACTTAGCATTACTTCAAACACAAGGAGACCTTCATACAACAGCTTTTTAAAATGTGTAAAACATCTGAATTTCCAAAATTCAGACACTGCTGATTGTAACACACACTAAGAAGTTTCAGCCAATCTTTTTTAGGCAAGAAAATGTTTGAGATGAAAAGAAGACCAGTAGGAGGTAGAAGCCTTTTAAGAGGTGGATAAATACTCTGTGTCAGGGGAAACTGCCAGCCAAACTTGTGAAGATATGTCTTATGATCTAGTAACTATTTGAGAAATTTATTAACAGAATCATTCCTACTGTTTTTCAGCCCTGATGGAGTATTATATCACTACCATAGCTTATTCTGTAATATCAACCAGCTAAGGTCTGCACAACAAATTGAATTACTCTTTTTTCAATTTAATAAAATTACATACAAATAAAGTTGCCAGGATACCAATACTAAAGTTTCGAAGTCAAATTGGGAAATGCTAGAAAGAAAGACATTAATTTAAATTGTTTATTTATACTTGTGTTTTCTGACACATTCTCTAACTCTATAGTTGTACACTATTTCAGCAATAAAATCCCCACCTGTTTCAGCCAAGGATCATACAGCACACAAAACAGCACACAGTCATTTAATATGAAGCTTTTGCTTTAAACATAAACACATACATGCACAAACAAACATTAACCTAGCTCTGTTGTGAAAGATGGACAGCTAATTTTCTCACTTATTTCTATTGTACTCTGAACAGCAGCACCTGTTTCACAGGAAATTTACGCTTTATCCTACTTTGCCCTCTGAAATAAGGCACAAACAAAATCTGGCCAAAATATTTGCTAACTTAACAAAGGGACTTTAAAAGCCTGTCTTTTGGTATACACAGTATGTTAAAGCACATTATCAGTTAAATGCACCTCTGACTCAGCTGTAAAACATGAATTACAGAGAAAATTATAAATATGAAAAGTTAAAGTAACTTGCTTTGCATGACACATAAGAAATCCAGCTGTTTTTGGGATCACTCACATGTTGACTTTGCTGTTCTTTCATCCTCCAAAACTCAGTCATCATCAATTTATATTACAAGACTACAGTGGCTTTTGTCTTCACACTGTCTTAACTCTTCACAGCATGTTAGTTTTTTGCACTGAATGGCAAAATATTTCCTTGAAAAAACATTGTTTATGTAATTACAGACTGAAATCAACATGCTTGATCTTCTGAACAAGTTAATTTTCAACTTCATAAACATTATCTGAATGAACACGTTTATGAACATATATACTGCCTCTTTACACACTAATTGACAAGCATACAATGGTGACTATACAAGATTTTTAAGAGTAAACTTCTACATGTATTTTTTCTCTAGGCTGATGAAAGACATGCAGAAGTAAACTAACTATATGAAGTAAGTAAAGGGGTAAGTTTATAGTCAGAATAACTGAAGTGCCTCCAAATAAACTCATTTGTCTATGAAATAACCTCCAACTGAAGTTATGATATATCTACAACAGAAAAATTTTAGTCAAGTCCAAACCAAAAATTACAATGTGCAATACAAGATTCGACCCATACAAGTCAATGACTGGCTTGAATGAATGTTAGAAATGCCCAACTGGGTTAGCCAGGTGCCAGGTCCAACCACCACCAGTACTATGTCTCCAACAGAGGCAAAAGCAGATACTACTCAAGGAAATGTAGAAGCCTAACAGTTTCTGCAGTCTCATTCAAATTTTTCACCCTGGAAGTGTCACATAAGCACTACTCTTTGCTTCTTCTGCTTTAACTGGTTCCCAGTTGCGAAAAGGACCTTTCCTCCAATCCCACAGCAACAGAATTTCTTTATAACCTTTCATGCGGAGCCTTTTCAAAGGCAATTGGAAAATACAGATCAGATTACTGTTACCACATAGTTACTGTTACCCTTCTGCAATTCTGCAGGTTAATGAAGCAGTATTTACCTTTACAGGAGCCACATTAATGCTTCCCCAACAAAACTGTATTGATCTGTGCTTAGTGATATCTTCCTCTACTGTGCTTTTTGTTGGTTGTTTGGTCATTGGTGGGTTTTTTTTGCTTTCTCCCTTCCACCCTCTTTTTTGTAAAGACTGACTGCCATCTTCTAAGTTCAGAAGCAGTCAGGCTCACTGGTCTGCAGCTCCCTCTGGAGCCCATTCTGTAGATGGGAGTTACAGTGGCAACCTGCGGGTCTGATGGCACAGTGGCTGTAAACAGTGAGGTTATAGTAACTTCATACTTCAGTTGGCATGTGAAGAATATTAACTTCAATATACTTACAAGTAACTAATCTACTTGACCTCATAATTGCTGTACAGTTACTTCAAACAGGTCTAACTCCTTTGATCTATCTGCTGCAAAGCATACACAAGTTGTTGGCATCTTCTAATCATCATTAGCATGTAGACATACAATCATAGCAATGTTTGGGTTGAAATGCATCTTAAAGACCATCTAATACCAAAGACTGACCAAGCAAAAGATTGTTCTTTTATGACCTGTAAACCCAGTGTATCATTTTACTCTGTTATCATTAAGCAAACCTATGGATTTCCTTATTGTCTTCTTTTTCACTCTATATAAGCAAAACTTTACTGCAATAGTTTAAGCATCTTTGCAAACCACTCTTCAAGAGCCTTTTTAAGCTTCTGAACTTCCCACCTGCATTTGTCCTGTCTCTATTTATTGGTCCTACCTGTTTCTCAGCAATGCAAGCTTAAGTTTTAAATGCTGACCTTTTCCCTTTAACAGCCATAAAAACTTCCACAGTCTCTTAAGAGAGCTCCTTAAGACTCTTTGGGGGCAGGGAATGGTTTAGTTTTATTTGAATTTAATTGTTTTAAACTGTAGCACGTATTCCAGGTAGGTTTCAGCTACAGTATCTTTCTTAACAGTTTCCAACCAACGTTTCTGTACGACTTTCTCTAGTCTTTAGGGGTTGGAGATTTTTTGACTAGTTGCTTCATTTTTTATATGGCTTCCTTTCCAGAAAGTGAGTATCCCTAGGCCAATTGATTTGGTCCACTCTCTTAATGATATTATTTAAATTAAACCAACCAAACAAAAAACTACATAAACCCAATACAGGCCTTCCTTCTTTCCCTAGCAAAGTTACAGAGCAAATTATCCTGGAAATAATGTCCTGTCACCTAACAGACAACATGATTGAAAACAACTAGCATACACTTACCAAGGAAAAATTTTGCTTTACCAATCTCACGACACCTGTAAGAGATGACTGGCTGTAAGAATAAAGGGGAAGTGGGCAAGCGTGTATAGCTTGAATTTAGTAAGGCACTGCCTTGATGGCCTCTCATCTCCTTATTGCCAAAGATTTGAGATCTGAATTGAAAATTAAATAAAGTGTCTGTAAAATTGGCTGGACTGTTAGGTTGGAGGGGTGATTATCTGTCATATGGACTACAACTGGCAGCTAGCAATTATAAGCATTCCTCAGGGATGCATTATAGAGCCAGTACTGTTTACTGTCTTTATTAACAACCTCAAAGATGTGCTAGAGCGCCTTCACAGCAAGTTCACAAATGATGTAAAACTGAGGGAAGCAACTGAGGGCTCAGTGGAGGGCTGGACCACTGTTCACAGACACTTCATAGGAAGAAAAAAATGGCTGATGGGAACTTCATGAAGCACACTTAAGGCAAAGCCCAGTTAGAAAAATTACTTGAAAGAGAACATCCTGGAAGACCAATTGGCTCTAGAGCAGCTTTGCAGAAAGAAATTATGTCCTTTGAACCAATATGACCAAGATTAGCAGTGACATGCCTTTGTGGTGAAGCCTAAGAACATGCTAGCTGTATAAGCAAGTCAGTCAATTTACAGAACTGATTCTAATCCGTGCTTCTGAGACAGCATGTGTGGTTGTGTCTTGTTTTAGGCTCCTCCAAGAAAGACACTGACCCAAATAGATTAAGCCTAGCAAAGGGGTACCAAAATTGCCAGAGGTTAGGCATATATTTTATGCTGACAGCGTGAAATAAAACTTCCCACTACCAACACCTGCTTCTTTCTATCCTTAAAAAAATTCCTTTATTGCAGGACCATTCTTGGTGCAAGAGGACATTATTACATCAGCTAGAAAGCAGGTCTCATATTTCATCCATGGTCTCATTTAAGGGACTCAGTTCCTCCTGGTGAGCTCTTCTTTCTCAAGGGTTATGCTCTTTGTGGTTATGTCTTCTTATATGTAGAAAATCGTACATGTCACACTACACCGAACTGGGTAAGACGCATACCACTGGGGGGACTGCTATCTGCGTCCTGAGTTTAATTTTCTTGATCTTGGGAAGCTAACATAGATATAGCCCCCCTTTTTGAACCAATTACTGTCATCCTATCCTGTCACGCCCTATGCTAATTAGTTTGTTGGTTTCTTATTATTTCTAACAGCTGAAGCCTGCTAATCTTCTGTTCACTAACTTTTGAAGTTTTGAATGCAAATATTAGGCTGCTCAAGACCAATATGTTTGCACTGAGCAAATTTCTAAGTGTTTAACTGATTTGAAAACAGATACTATACTGATTTCTGCTCACGTTTTTTTTATCTGAAGAATAACATAATAAAACAAAACCTTTAAACTACTCTAGCTAGAACTTGTAAAAAGAAAAAAAAGCACCTGTATAAGCATTATAATAAGAAATACACATTTATTTCAGCTCTCTAAAATTAACCACAAAAGCACACTGCAGTTTTCATTACAAGAGTGGTCTTCTTGAAGAGAACAGCTCTTTGAAAAGGCTCTATAATTGCCACATTCCTCAAGAACAAGTGAACCGGATCACTTGGAAGAAGCATCACAGAAGGTTCAAGTAAGAACTTGCAAAGAAAGAAGGGACTCCAAGCAATTCAAGGTAACTGAAGACTGCTGAAGTATAATTCAACACTGAAATTACTCATCCTGAAAGAACACAATGGCAAAAAGCAGAGGTGGGGGGAAATACTTGCTTTCCAGTCTTTAATTTACAGCATTATCTTTCTCAGTGTCTCAAACAGATATGCCAACTTAATAGGTAAGAACTGATTTATTTTTCTGAAATTTTCCCTCCCTCTCCAATTAAAAATAAGTCTGAAGATAAATGTCTCGGTTTTTCACCCAAAAGTGGGATTGCCTTCGACAAACTATGTCTGCCCCACCAGACTGTTAAATGATTCACATACAACTCTTTCACAAAGCAGATTAGGAAGAGACCTGTGATCCAGCTGCACAGATTCTAGTGACATGAGATGCCTCCCTCATTTACTGATGGAAGAATTGCCTCTCCAGTCCTGCAGCTCAAAGGAGCAAAAGTTGTGCATGTGGTAATGAAGACTACTAACCTACTGGAACTATAGTCAGAACAGCAGTGTCAAATTTCAGATATTGTGAACAAGAGCTTCCAACACTATTTTACCAGATTAAGCTAATATTGGCTGTAATTCTCTTAAGCATATGCTCACTGGATTTACTGCATTAGTTTTTGCATCATTCACTTTCAATTAACACATCAAAAAATGGAAAGAAGGAATGTGTCAGGTTTTGGTCCTAACTGAAAAGGGGATTTCTCTGAACATTGAAAAACTTGTCTTTGATTTAGCAAGTGCTGAGCAAAGGGCACCATATTTATTTCATCTGAAACCATCCAACACACAAACTGAGGCTGAGAGACAGAATCTTTTAAGATATTTCAACAGTGAGAAATTAGTTTCTGTCTAAATTGTTCCTAAGGTGATTGCAGACTTCAGGCATGGAAATTGAAATGAAACCTGTGAATATGAGTACTTGTTTTCTCCATCTTTTGACAGTAGAAACACTGAGAGCTGATGATGTTTCAAGACTAGGCAAGAAATGGCTTATGTTAACATCCATTTAACTGTGTTTATACTGTTTTTTTTTCTTTTAGGACTTTCCATGGATTTCATATTTTACAATTACTACAAGCTTGATTTAAAAAAGAAAAAAAAAATATACTTTAAACTTTTTGTACAAGATATCAAATATTTTTTTCTTCTAATAAATCCAGTAGTTACTAAATGAAGTGAAATAAATTACAAGTTTATATTGCAGATGAGGTTAAATACCTTCCTACTTCCTATTATAATATTAAGTGGCACACGTACTTGAGCACAACTTTCTTTCTCAGGAGGGAAATTCAACAATGAGTATATAAAGGAACTGTAGGAGAAGCACAAACCTACAAAAATTTGGAAACAGTCTGCTTTAACTGTCTGCTTTGGCAAGCAGTAACATCCAACAAGGTGGTTGCTTTCAGTTTACCTTTCACAAGTCTCCTAATGACAATTTATCAGTTGAGAAGCAGAGTACTTTATAGTTCTCTTCTTCTTACTATGTTTTTCTACTGTGGTAACCATAGACTTTGTTTTGAGTTCTACATTGCTGTATGTATTTCAATTTAGAACTTGACTTGACAGAAATAACACAAACACAACCATGTAACCATAGATTTTAAAATTTCAGTTTTAAAAAGAACTTTTTTTTCCTCAAAAAATGCTGATTTATAAATCTCATACGCTGCATTTATTTCCTTGCTCATGGTTGTATTTGTGTTATTTCTGTCAGCATCTCATAAAGACAATCTCAAAATTATGTCTACCAAACAGTATTAAAACCCCTCAAACTTCTAATCATTTTGCAAGAAATGAGGAAGAACTAGAAACTGAAGTTTATTTAAAGATGAAATCCCTGTACAAAAGGAAGAATATGCTACCTGTGGGTACCCAAGTGCTGATAAGCAAACCATACACAACATCACAAACACAGTCACGTTCTAAATTGAAATACATACAGCAATGTAGAACTCAAAACAAAGTATGGTTATGACAGTAGAAAAACAAAAACTTTTCTATGGAAAGAAGTTTGTTCTATAGACTCAGAGAAGATAAACCTCTGAACTATAATTCAAGAATGAATGATGAGATTTGAATACAATGAAAACACACAGGTCACAAGAAAAGACAAAGCAATCTAAGTGTGAGTATTAATTGGTCACGTCCAGCTCAAAAATTCATAGCTTCACACTTTGTCTCTTCACAGAGACAAAGATGACTACTGCATTTTACTGTCTCTCTCACATTTCTGTTGTGTATTCATTCTATTACTTAATTCAACTTTAAAAAAATGGAAGTTCCTGGGATATAATTTTAAATAATAGAGAGATACCAGATACAAACTTTGCACAAGTGTTTATCAAATACTGTGAGCTATTTTGACAACTTACACACTATTTTTTATTGACATGGGGAGTAGGTTTTTCAACACCTTGCAGGATGTTGAAAAGCCAAAATTCTGCAAATAAGCTCTTATCCATTAATAAATTTATGGAAAAAATAGAAATAAAACCTAACTAAATTTGAATGGGTTTTCAAAGTAATACAAAAACTGTTCAGAATTGTCTCTGTAAATTTACACAAATAACACATACATAGATAATGTCAGGCAAAGAAGATTCATTACTAGGAATACATATCAGCAATCCAGAACAAAAGAAAATAAGTAACCACTGAGTTAAACTTTAATAATGTTTCTTTAAGTCTAAACTCAAATCTGCAATGGTAATGCTAACACAGTGAGCCACTTCTAAAAACCTGCAATGTTGAAATTTCAATTATCACTTGGCCTTTATCTAGATGCACTTTTTTCATAGGTTTACTTTAATCACAATGGATTGGTTTCTTTAAACTGAAAAGATACAAAACATTTTCAAATCATGTCAAATGTGTCAAATATTTTCTGATTGCACTGTAGGAGTCTTTACAGTCCTGATTAGTTTACATTCAAGGTTTAGAAAGTGCTAAAGAAGACTGTATAACTGGAAAATGTATCCTGAAAATTTACAGTAACAACATACCAAACTTGCCAATAATGAAGGTTACGTAACTATGAGTGACACACATGACTGCTATTTTTAATTTTAGGACTACACTAATCTTATGTCTGTCTACCAGATGAACTGAAAATGGTCTTTGAAATAACTATTCAGCTCCCACACAGTCTTTTCAGCTTTTGAAAAGACAGGAAAAGAAAAAAGAAAAAAGGCCGGTTTTGCAGTGTAGTTGAAAGAGTAATAAAAACTAGCAGACTGAAAAAAGTCCAGAATTTATGACTTCTTCCAGAAAAAAATGTCTTGCTCTTATTTATACTCACATGTTGTACTTTCTAGCAGCGTTGCCAAGTTTAAATGATAGCCCATCAGATGGGAAAAAAGTGACTTAAAGCCATACAAAGCCTAGAAACTAGTGCACTGCTTTTCAGCGTTATGCACACCTTAAACTGCTTAATGGCCTTGAGCCTTCTGCAAAAAGAGGTTATGCTGCTTGTAAGTATATCTGGTAGATTTTATTCTATTCCTTCAGTAAATCTTTGTCAACAATAAGCATTTTCTTATCTGCTTCCAAAACAAGCTGACCTTCTGACGATGTAATCTACTTGAAAGTATTTTTAAAGATTTTGTTGACAAGAAACACGGCAGCAGCAGTCGTAGATGCTCTAGACTAGGTTGTCAGAGAAGAACTTCCAACTCCAAGGAAGAGACATTAAGTCCTTGATTTAAGAGGATTCAGCACCCTAAATTATCAGGAATCCATTGGCATTTCCTAGAAGACTACCAGGATCTTCTAATACGGCTGGTCAGAATTCTAATAATGTGTTTTTACATTCTGAGAATAACCTCAAAGCCTTTGATTTGCTACAAATAACTTCATGAAAAAAGTCATTCTTCTTACTTGTAACACATACAGAAAATGCACCATCAAGAGCAGTAAGTGTGCAGCATTCTGTTTTATGTAGAAATGCTTCATTTCTATCCTCCAACTACGATTGCCACAGTCTCACTTGGCAGTATGAAAACAAGGATATTCAGAAATTAAGAGAGATCAAATCTATATGAAATAGCTTATGGTGGTATTGCATTTATTTTTCAAGGTACTGATCTTTACCCACAATTACACAATCTACTGTTTTCAGTATCCTACAATATTCTGGACTCTATTTTCTGCATTATAATACTATTGATTATATAATACTCCTCCATTTTTAAGTTATTTTTTAATACTCACCAATTTGGAATACAGGAAGAGGTAGCATATTAAAAACTGTGCTATGGAATCAGTTATACTAAAAAAACTACCTCCCATTTCTTTTAGATTATAGCTAGGCATCAGCAAGAAACTCCTTGTAACACTTGCTTACTTATCAAGTTATTAGAATAGGAGAAATGCTCCCACCATCTGCATATAAGCTGGGCTTCTGCAAAATATACCTTCATGCTGGAACAAAATATCCTAGTACTCATCATTTTTAACTGTCAGCAGTTCTAAAGATACCATCAGGAGCCCTCACACAGCTCCAAAGCTAAGGTACATATATACCTGCACACTTAGGTCCCAATGCATTAAAGAAAAGGTAATTTTGAAAGACAGCCTGAACTATAGCATAAACTTTCTCTCTGCATTTATGAGTTTAAAGGGTTCCTTCCCTCCAGAGTTGCTGACCCTGGGTTAACCCATTGCCAGAAGACTCTAGTTAGTCCTCTAGCAAACAACTGCCTCCTGAGTAATGCACATCCCGTAAGTCAGCCATTGCTCATCAGCAGCTTTCAGCATTCACAGGTAAGACAAGCAGGAGACTTCTACACTCCCCTGCATACAGATAAAAGGAATTAGGAGAGCAGGCTCATGGCAGTCTAAAATAAACATCCAAACAAACAATAAGACATTTTTCCCATTTGTCCCAGGGAATTTTATCTGGAAAATAAAACCATGCAGAGAATCTAATTTCTAATAGAGCTGAATACATAAGATGGAAAAACCCACAGAGGAAACCGACTCCTTCCCAAGGATTACAAGTTGTAAAGACCGCAGCAGGATGACTCTTTGGAGAAATAAGCACAACCAACCACAATCTCCTAATGCATATTGTTGCTGGTATGGACAGATATTAGGGGGCTAGTCCAGGAGCTGCAGCAGTCAGGGAAGCCTTCCTCTGAGTCCATGAGGTTAACTATTGCCTTTTCAAATGTTTTCCTCCAGAGTCATGGAAGACTGTTAAAGACAGGAAAGCCAAATTAAGAAGAAAATCAGACAGAAAAAGACTGCTAAGCAAGCTTCACATGCTCTTTATCACAGTCCTTAAAAAGGGACAGCAGCATTGCTTATTACAGTACCAAAAAAAGTAAGTTTTAAAGACACCAGGTCAACATAGTGAGACAGAATTTTTTTCTTATCCAAAGCTTAAGCTGAATAGCCTAATGATCCTTGCAAGGAAAATAGAAAAAGGACAGTAGAAGCAGCTCTGTTTTCTTCCCCTCAGAAAAGAAAGGTGCTTGAGAAGAAAAACAGCACATCAACATAGAAACATCTAGGTAAGCAAAGGTGAATTGCACTTTCTGTTCTTTAGACTTCAAAAGGGTAAAATTTCTGCTCTGTAAAACTAGAGGAGAATGCACATGCGCATTACACATACTTCTGTAAAAAGCCCATACAGAAAATATACAAAGAGGCTGTTGTAAATGGTCTCATATGTCATAATGTTAACATTAATTTTAATTTTCTGCTACTTCAAAATTATTTCGAGTCAGGAAAACCAAGCCAGACAGAAACTTTATCCAACTTTTACAGGTGAAATACTACTCTGACAGAAATATGTCACTTTGCTCCTACAGCATTATGATTCAAGTACATTTGCCTGCAGTAAGAGCAAAATATGCTCTTTTTATAGGTCTGTATATTCATGTGTCAACAGACAGCCTTGGGAACTCAGAGCAAATCTGGGAGTGAGTGTTTGATATAGACTGTGCGAGAGAGCAAAAAGCATTACATATGTCTGGGGATAACACTGCCAAGGTAAGAGTAAATCAAAAAGTACTAGCATTACTCCCATTTTGTGATCATTCACACTATCCAGAATGATTTATTGGAATTCCCTTACACTAAAAAATTGTAAACTTATAGTTTACAATAAGAAATGTATAGTCTTAATTAACCAAAGAAATGAAGCATTTGACTACATAGAGTCTTTGAGCTATCCATCTTACTTGTGCATTCACTTCCCAGAAATATGTCTTTATCATTTTTGTTTCCCAATTCAGTCACTTGTAGGATGGATGAAAATTGCAGAAAGAGGTATCTGTTGGTGCTAAGTAAAGTCTCTCTGATTTACAACCCACATTCAGGAGCAAAAAAAGGATAAAAGCAACTCCCTCTTCAACAGTCCAATGTCTGTTCACACAGCAAAAAAGTCAATAGTGTCATAGTTGTCAAGAGTGACTTTTGAGATATATTTCAAATTAACAGTCACTCCAAAGCTAAAGAAGCACTAGTGACTAAGATAGTTTCAACATACAGCATAACCTTTAGTTTGCAAAAGGATGGTAGAAGCCCATGCCTAACATTTTATCTACCATTTAGTAATCTTTTATTTGTTTCACTGTAGCACAGAATACAGCTTATTTATCAAGAAGTGTTTAATGACAATATAAATGTTACATTGTGTGAATTATGTTTATTATTCTAATTTGCAGTTTTTCCTTCCTTTAAAATAAGACCATCAGAACAGCCTCATAAACAGTGTTTTTACCTGTAGTTAGTTCACAACAGATTCAACCTCAAGGGCCAAGACTGGGGTACCACTGCCATCAGCGTAACTCAGAGAAGCTCATGGCACAAGGGTACATCTTCCATCATATGAATATCAAGAGAATTTTGTTGTTCTATCAGTCCTTCTAACCTTTATAAACCTAAGACGACAACACACTAAAGTCTCTTGCCTACAGCCTGCTGTTAGTATTGAGCTGGTTTTCAATAATGCAAAATAAGGATAAAAATTAATTTCTTAATTTATTTCTTCCACTGAAGTATTTGAGTTTTAGGAAAATTTTGAAGATTCTATGTTTATTCTCACGTGATTGTGTTTGAAAAAAGCAAATACAAAAATAATTCTTAGAAAATGCATTCTGAATTCCTTATAAATTAGAAAAAGATCCAAAAGCATTAAAATAGGTTAAACTTTTGCATGTATCTGCATATTCTGCCTCATGCAACAAAAGACAGCTAAGTATTTTATCACAAAGATCACGATGGGCCACAATATAGGTCCACTTAGCACCACATCTGACTTTCTAAAATTACAAAATAGTACACTTTAGGAAAGAGTTCAAGAGATAAAGCAAGAGTACATAAACAATGTTTAATAACTTTCATTGTAAAATATTATTTGCACTCTCTGAAATAAATGTCTCTATAATTTTGCAAAATTCAGTTGTTGAAGTTCCATATTGTATTATCAAAGCTGAGATACATGGAACCTGGAAAATTTGTGATTTCCCTTCCAAAATCAGTACTATGTAAAGGAAAGTAGAAAATTAGCACTGTATGTTAAATTCATCGTGCCAAAATATACCAAGCACTGCTACCTTTACCGGAATTCCCAGAACTTCACAGAAGGTACTGTAGAGAAACTTATTTTCATTATTCACTCCTTATTCTCTTAATATATCAGTTTGACATGTTACTAGCAGTTAGTGTGCTTTGGAGTTAAAGATTGTAGGTTCCTAGGCTTCTTCTATGAACATTCGGCCAAATTTAACATGACACATTTAGTACTTGTTTTTATACATGCATATATATGTATATGTAGGCTAATCAGACATTTCCATCTGAATGCTGAAAACCTTTTGTCTAGGCCAGAGAGGGAGATAAGAAAAAGACAGTTCTTTTGCAGGCAGTGTGCTTATCAACAGTACAACAACTTACTTCTAAACCAAATAATCTACAGAAATCACTCTGATCCAACAGCAAGGCAAGGAATAGTACCGTGCAAGCAATACAAAGGGGAGCTAACAGAGAGTCCTTACCTTTCTTCACCATCTCTCTGCTATTTTTGTCCCTGAAAATGCTCAAATTTTACGATTAATGCAACTTTAATTTTGCCTTTCCCTGCTTCTGTATCATGAAAAAAAAATGTTAAGCAGCATGACTCATGTTTTCAATATGACAAAGTTCCATCATACATGAGAAGGCACATACAAATCTCTGCAGACAAGCAGAGTCTAATTAAACATGAAAGCACAAAGGAAAAACACAAACACATCTGATATAAAAAACCACACTAAGTCTTCAAATTTGTCTGTTAGCTACGATGCAGGAAATTACAAGATCTAGTGGATGTAGGTAAGAAATGTTCTAGAGACAAGGTTAACAATTAAAAAGCATTAATCTCATAATCCCTGACAGAACCCTCTCACTGAAAAATAGTTGGTTGACACAGTGCCTTGTGAAAATAAACCTGGAAGCTTGCTAGAAAAAAAAACTAATTCTCTTCACAAAAAGGGCCATTTTGTTCATTATGTAAAAGCCCCTACATGAGTGCATGTGGCATTTACATTTCTGACTTTGGTCCTTTAGAAACATCTTTTAGAAACTATACTCTGCAGTACAACAAATGCTGCTGATTTCTTACATTTTAGTTTACTTTTAGTGCACTATTTCCTGTTCTCACACTTGAGCCTGACTGTCATTTTCACTGAGCAATGTTCAGTTAGGTCAGTAAGAATGCACTTTGTCAAAACCCTCAGAAGAGTCACAACACCAGCTGCAGAACTTAGGCTGAATTGCTTTCAGTAGAATGAAAGGTGGTATTTCAGATTTTTTTTTTTATCCAAAACCTAAACAAACCCATACACATAATCATTTTAACTACAGGATTACTAACTGCAGAAAAAAGTAAACAAAAGCCCTGACCTATTAGATTTGAGTAATTTACAGTAAGATGTCTGCTATGTCCCAGCATTCCTAATACTGAGAACCAGAAAGATTACTTTACAGAGAAAACACATAAATCAGAAGAGCTATATGCTGTAGATGACACTTTTTAACACTGACGCAGCATGCATACACTTTGCTCCAAATTAATCTGGTACATGATGTACCCATTGAGTTAAACAAAAAAAAAAAATTACTGCGGTATTTGGATGTTGCACAAAACCATAGAGGTTTAAAAATAAAAGTCTTTGATGATCAGGTATTTCCTATTGCCTGAGACTGTCAAGATTATCAAAACTGAATTTTTCAGGAAGTTCTCTAGTTAAAAAATGTACGGGGGATGATACATTCAACAAGCAGAGGAACCAATAAAGGCTACATTTGTTTTTCTTGTTGCTAGCATTCCAGCGCACTTAATTTAGCTTTCCTCCACCATACCGATTCTGATAGCTAGAAAAGGCAAGAGGCATCACATGGTTTTGCTGGTACTAAGATAGGCTCCTATCAACTAGTTGGTCGCATACCACTACACCAGGTATACAGCAGTTGCTTTGACTCTACAGGAACAAGGAAAGCAGAAACCATGAGGTCTTGTTTTCCTAAAAAAGGAAAGCTTATCAGAAACATTTATTAAATAGCTGCTATAGAAGAGGAAAGATACCACTGAGCTTGTAGTGATTCCATATGATTTAAAGACGCAGAGCACACTTCCTATAATGGATGACATGCACAACTACACAGCACTCATACGAACAACAAATTTCCGGCTAGCTGTGAAAATGATGACTTATGTCATCATGTCTAATGCCGAAGAATGTTCTATGTCAAATAATTGAGTGTTGCTGGTATCTATTACAAGGTCGCTTACAAATAATCCAGAATGAAAGATGTAAAATTTTAAAGATTCCACAATAGTTTATATACAGTCATCTATACGTTTCCAAAGTCTGTACATAAAGGCCAAAGGGACAGGATATCCCTATGCTCCAACTAACTAGCTTTTGATATGGAAATACCGAAATAGTTTAAATTAGCCAGCCTGCAATTAAGTAGCAGAACAATTGGATGTGTGGCAAAGCAGTTCTATGGAGTGGGACCTGGGGGGTCCTTCTGGTCAACAAGATATCCATGAGCCAGCAGTGTGTCCTGGTGGTGCACTAGGAATAACACGGCCAGCAGGTTGAGGGAGATGATCCTGCCTCTCTGCTCAGTCCTTGTGAGGCTGTTTCCAGTTCTGGGCTCCTCAGTACCAGAGAGACATGGAGCCCCTGGAGTGGGTCCAGTGGAGGGCTAAAAACATGATTAGTGTATGTGCATATTAAAGACATTTTACATTATTGCTCTCCCCTCAGAAGATGGGAGAGAAAATCTTTCTTACAGATTGAATACATAAACAAGCAATAAAAAATAATCCTATCTTTGTAACACTCACTCTTTGGCCTAGTCAGAGAGAGAAATTGAACATATTAAAGTTAAAACTACTTAAACCAAAATAAAATCCCTACACAGGCACTGTTCTTTAAGCAATAGTGCATTGGTTTTGGTTTATGTATGTTCTATGTCAACTTAAGATAACAACCAGTAGGGTCTATTAAATTAAGTGCATTCACAAAAACTTTGGGCTAACCTGATTTACTTAGACTGCTTGTAAATTACACATATAAGCAACTGGTCCAACTCCACAGATCATATCCTTTATCCACAGAATTTAAATAACAATATATGCAATATAAAGAAGCTCTATCCACAGATCTAAAAAGTACAATAAATTTAGTATTGAATTTCTTAAGAAAATGAGCTGAAATCCTGAAATAGTGACTTCCTTCAACAAATTAAAGACTGTCACTATTAGAGAAAGACAGATATAAACCCCACAGTTATGCATCCATTTCTTCCTTACTTCAACTAACATAAAGTGACATTGCCCATAAGGAGCCAAACAGTACCTAAACCCACACAAGGAGTTCACCTTAATGAACACAATGCTGCACTGGCTTCTTACTAAGTACTTACCACACGGAATTTTATGAACCCATTTTGTATTATAAATTCTGTATTTCGAAGAGCTCAACTGTTTGCTCATGCCACCTCACCACAGTCTAGTCAAGGTCAGTGATCTGCAACTTACCAGACATAAGGGTGTTCCCATAAATGTGACTGCACAGGAACTCTGGAAAAGCAGTCCAACTGTACAAACCTTCAGGGTGTGCAAAATACATAAGCAATCTCTCTTGCATGGCTTTGTGTGAAAAAAGTGGCTTACATTATTGCTCTTGAGTTACTACTGCCTGTGGTGAATGTGTTCATTAGTGATGGAGGGAGAATTACATATATGAAATTACATATATGGCAAGAAAGTGTTCTTTCCTACATAAAAACAAAAAATGAAAACCCAAAAATTAATTGCATGTGATAATTTGTTGTTATAGCTTCAAAACAGCAAACAAAGATATGATAACCAAGTGACAAGAACAGACACGCAATTTTAACTGGCAGATATAAGAATACCCCGTGTAACACAGCTACTGGCAATATTGCCTATAATACACCAAGGGAGCTTATGGTCAACACAAGGACTTACATAGAACAAAACAATTTGCTACCGTTGAAATTCTGAAATAGCAGCCTTCATGGTATCGCCACAAAATGGGTTTATAACATGACCCATTGGGAAAACATATTTTCTTCAATGCTGACAAAAACAAAGTCTGAATAAAACTTTCTATGACGTCTTGGTTCTTAAATTAAAACAAAAAAATCATCGTGACTTACAGAAAGTGTTAAATCACAGCAAAGGGCTAATTATACCATACTAACTTCCTTTTGTCTAGTATAAAAGGACATTTTTTTACTTTGCCTGGCTGAGTGTAATAGCCTATGAATTATGAGATCAAAGCAGCAAACTGTATGTTTTCTAAAGTAAGAGTTTCCTTCACCAAGTTTTACACTTACTACAGCTGAAAGAGCTGTGTGAAGGGATCAGCACTAAACCCAAAGGACAGGCTGTGCACAGCAAGAAAGAGAGCAACTCCCTCGTGCTTTTTGCAGGTCACTACCAAGGACCATGTTAGCAGATCCACACCAGACCCTTAACAGGCAGCTCTGCTGCTACCAGTAATTAGCTTGGACAGCTCTGGCTCCAGGAGTAGCAGCAAGGCTACACCATAATGAGCTCAGCTGGGATTAGCAGGACAGGGCAGGGAACCAAGAGAGCTGAGGCATTCTGCATTGCGTATGTATCACAGAGATCAAACAAGGATGGCTGGCTAGGTTATCCCCTCACCACCTCATTCCAAAAATGAAGCACGGCAGTGTGTAAAATACAGGCTAATGAAGAGCGACACCTCCAACAGATGAGAGCCACATTAATTAACACAATCCCTAGATCATGGAATACAGTTTCTGTTAGTGCTAGCAAACTTGTAACTTGTCACTGATTTAAGGGGGAGAGAGAAGGAAGGAAAAAAAAAAAGAGCTGATGTTTTCCTTTTCTGCTTTTGGTAGATGTTTTTATAACAGAATTTTGCAAGGAATTTGTCTTGTATGGCCTGTAAAGCACTTCAGAAAAAACCCAGTATGTTTCTTTATTTAAACACCATTTAAGAAACAAACTCACTTCTCAATCTACAGTTTTTTGTGCTCACTTTTGAAAAAAGCCAGTTCATTCCACACTACACCAGGATCCTCTTGACAAAGCTTACAGAAGCCTGTATACTGGTATCTGCTTTTACTATTTTCAAGTCTGTTTATGAGTAAAACTAGGTTGTTCATTTTCAAATATCTAAATATTTTAGGAGAACCAGAATGAAAGCACCCTTGCTTTCAGGAAATACAAATTTTCAAGTACAGCATCCAGTGAATCTAAATTTTGTATGAAGTATATGTTCTGAGGCATGAAACCTTAACTGTGGTAATGAAGAGAAGTTCAATTACATAGTTTCAGACATATATTGTGCTAGTATGACACCATGCCTCCCAGGTGACATGAGGCAGAATAGTGTCACTCACATTCTGATGACATTACTTCAAATACTGGTATGAGAAAGAAGTTATTAAAATCATCACATAATCTCTTGAAATATAAGGGAGAGCCATCAGCTCCCCTAAAGCCTCAGCAAGCCAATCTGGAAGTTGTAACTAATGCCCACTCCAAATCAAACTGTTCTACAGTTTAATAAAAGAATTAACTATCTACACACAATATGATGTATTAAGAAAAAGCATACTGACTTTAGAAGCACAGAAAAATAAAATTAAAATATTTAACAGTTTATCTGTCATTAAAATATTTTTAGGTATTTTAATAATGCCAAATATAAAATTTGTATTAAAAAATCCTTTATGAAATTAATTTAAAACTCTGCAATCTAAATTCCTACTGGGCATAGAAATAAACTGTTAGACAATGTGGTAACCTCCTAAGGCCCCCATCATCTTTGCAGTCACGTATATCAGTGGAAGTTGTATATACACTGACAGGTGGATTAGGTCCCATCAGCTGCCATCTCAATAACAGATACTAATCTATGAAGAATAAGGAGAATGGGGTCCTCCATCACTTACAGAGGATCAGAAATGCCACATAAGCACCTGACACTGAGTTCTTAATGCATGATTTACATTACAGCAGCACTATACAGCTGAGATACCAGAATAACAGAGTCTTATTGTTACAGACTGCTTTTATTTGTGTCTTGTCTACACTCCTTTGTTTAAGCACAATAAAAACAAAAACCAAACCTCCTCTAGTGTGGCTTCATACAATTCTATTCTGATGACAAAAATTATTGAAACCCTGTTATTTTCAGCTCATCTTAAATAGTGATGAAAAAATCAAATGACTAACTGAAGACTGAGCATTACATTTTCCCCAATATCTACTTTTCCCAAATACATTCCTGCTGGTCTCATTTACTTTAAACAGAAGCAGAAGTCTCCTTTGGCTCTCTTTCCCTTTTCTTCTTCATTCTTTTTTTCAACTATCAGAACCAGAACACCCAGTGCTTCACTACATATCAAGTTTAAGATTTTACTGTCTTTATCTAGCTCAATTTTTAATCTTTTTACTCTTGGCCTCTCAGTGGATATGAATGCCTGTTTAGGTACAGACCTAGAATTAAATAATTTCATTGAATATAGTAATTATCATCCCTTAGTCACTTCAAGATTGCACTAAATTTAAAACAGTGAGCTAGAAAAAAAAAAATCCATATTTTTCCTAAATAAACAAAACCTTTTCACTGTAATTTAAACAACTCTATTTGTCTTTATGCTTGGGTATTTCAAAAAATGCTCCTCTGCTACCATCAATGCATGTAGCAATTTTGTACTTTGCTATTGTTTTCATCCACACTTTTTTCCCCCCTTTTTTAAAGACAAACCACTCCTAAGTAAATGCTAGTACTTCAAAGCAATGCAAATCTACTAAGATAGGCCATAGCATTACTTATATATGAGGAACAGTTTATCATTCACAGTAGGATGCTTTATGTCGCCCTGGACTCTGAACAGCTACCAGTTTTGCAGCATTTTCTGTGACTCTCTTCTTGTTCAGAGAGAGTTATAAAGTTAGTGTCAAGATTAGTCAGTATTGCTCTAACTGCACAAATAATTATTTTTAGTAAAACACGTGTTTACTGAGCTGTAGGTGCATGCTAAAGCCCTGCAAAAGCCACAAGGAAATTACTTTCTTGAAACTGGTCCTGAAAAACAGCAGTGTTTGATAACTGAACTGATGAGAAATGTTTTCATACCTCCAACTGCATCTGTTTACCAAAAATTCTGTCTGCTAAGGACTTAAAAAACAAGAAGAATATCTGCATAAAATTTTCACTCTTCTGTATAGAACCTAAGGGAGAATGATATACAGAATGTTCATTATGCAAATTTTATGTGGGAAAGGCTTTCCTCTTTCCATTAGTAAAGATATATTACTCCATTTTTTTGTAAAATTATCGAAAATAATTTATTTTTGAACACTTTAACAGATGAAAACACCCTGCTATCATGCACATATTATTTTTCCCCTATAAGGAAGGAGATTTTAGCTTCAGTTAATATTTGAATCACTAAATGTTAGAGATATTTCTATATTTCTATATTTTAATGAATAAAACTATTTTTGAAAACTATTTGAAACATAATGAGGAACTGTTGTGTTACAGAAAATTAAAAACATACACAGTCAACAAAATAATTGAGTGAGGAATTAGACAAACACAAGTAAGCAGTCCTGGCAGATCTGTGTCCAGTACTCAGTCTCAGAATGAGATACTAAACAAAAAAAGTCAAAGTGTCAGCTCAATGTATTTCCTCTTGGTTTCAACTATAATTTTTCTCATATAGGGGTAAGCCATGCATTCTGCTTTAACATGCTTTAACATTTAACAAAGGATAGTCTTGATCACCACATCATAGCTTCTTCCTTCAAATCAAATTCTCTTTTGAATACCTATGTAATACTTTAATTCAGATTTTTTGTGTAAGGAAAATGTTTTTAATGAGCTATGTAACTTACCTGCTATCGCCCTCTTCCCATTGCTTTAACTGCTCTTTTAGTGCTCTGTAGTTGGTCTGTAACATCTGCAGCCTCTCTTCGTGTTTTCCATAGGCTGCTCTTAGCTCATAAGATTCTTGAGACTATAAGAAACCAGAAAAACAAAATTAGAGTTGGACAAAATGTAAGAGACTGTTACACAGCTCACATGAAACAAAAGTTCTCTTTTAACAGCTACCATGAGACTCAGAAATCTAAGCAGAAAGATCACGAATCACAGTCCTTGAGGTCAAAGTTTTTTTATTACTACTTCAGAAAATTTTGCTGATTTGGCAATTCACTTAAATATTATTTTCATGCTGCTGAAAGTTTCAAAAATTTACTACCAAACTGTCAGCTTTCATCTGGCAAATGCATTGCCCTAATACATTTAAAAATACATAGGCTGAAAAAGGATTATTGGCACTGTTTCTTTATTCAAACTACTCTTTTTTTTCCCAATGAAAAACTGATCTATGTGTTTTCAAGGGAAATACTGGCCACATGAAAAAAATCTAAATTTAAATGGCTTCAGGATTTCTTCACATATTAAGTTGTTTATGTAAGTATATATATACCTGCAACAACCAGACTTTGTCCTCTAGTAAAGCAGCAAATAAGAAATAAAAACAATTTTTACAATAGTTTTTATGTAATGAAAACCATACCAAAAAAAAAAGTACAGAACAAAAAACGAAATACACCTTGATTTATATTACTGGATAACATCATGTAAGCTTAAAACCAGACTTTTCTAAATGACAATACAGTGCTCTGCAAAAAAAATTAACACTAAGAAGAAGCATTTCACAGTATAACGCAAGTCAAACTCTGGTATACACTAGTAAAGAATTCACCAGCAAAGAATTCTGCTGTAGCAAAATTTGCAATCAGAGCTTCATTCTCAGTTCAGTGGGAGCTCTGCTTTTAAAGCAACTATAGAACTAAATAAATCACAACACTTTATTTGCAAGTATTTACTGCTTATATGCAAGGAGGACTTTTCAGCATTAGTCAATAAATTAGACAGACCAATAGTCAGAGCTGCAAACAATAAAAATTGAATCCCACTATAAAAACATGGCAAGGGTTTCTAGAGAACTGCTAACTACTAAGTACCTATACTAAGCTTGGCTTATCAAATGTAGTCCAGCTTTCATGATGCACAAAGCTGAAAGATACCAGCTAAAGTTTGAAATGGTACTATATGCAAAATTCCAGAAGTTTTCTGGAAGTGACTCAGGAAACACAAAGAGAAGATTTAGGAACCCAATCAGGTCCAAAGTGACCTTACCATTAAATACTTTCCCAAAGCAGTGGTGGTAAGGTTTTTTTTGAAACAACCTCTAAACCAAATACATTTATAAATTTTGAATTGTTTAAAAAGTACTTTTGACTGTTTTTAAGTGACTCATGTATATAATAATATATACCACAATGATATTAAAAACAATCACATAAATAGCAATATAAATCTTAGACTAAGAACATAGAGACCATTACCAAGCTATACAAGAGAAAATTTTTGTAAGAATCCAATTACAGATGTTGTGTTTTCAAAAGAAGTTCATGAAATAACTGTTCTGAGAATGGTTGATATCGCTAGCAAAAACTGGTCAAGTCTGGCAGGGTACTGGAAAATAACGTCTTCAACATAAATCCTCAGAAGCTTATTAGTGTCAATGCCCTTTCAGAGATGCAACCAACTGTAGAATTTGGCCTTTCCTATTTATGAATCTACATTTTTCATTATTGCTTACCTGTTCTATTATCCATTCTGTTACAGTTATTGCCTTCCCTTATCACTTGCCCTGCTCTTGCAGAAATAGAAATTAGACAATTAACTGCCCTAATAACTCTCTCTCCATTAAATTAAGCACTTCAGGACTTTAAATATACACTGAAATTTCCATAATCTGTTAGATCTGTCTCTGTCTGACTGTATTATGTTATATTTAATAACTAAACTGTCTTATACACAGTTCTGTATATATTTACAGAAATGGGACAGAACAACCATCTCTAGCAGTGCTGGACCACCAGATGATTCTCCAGCTGTCCACTGTCATCTGTAGTACTTCCCATGAAATAATGAAAAACAGTAACACAAAGTCCAACCTGCAGGAGAAAAAACCCAACTGCCTATGAAAAAAAAGCCTTCTTTTTCCTTTTTTTTTTGGAAGGCTGCTCAGACAAGTCAAAAGATTCTAATCACTAATTCGAATTTTTGTTGAAATTGACCTTCTGTTACAGTAAAAAGAAAATTTTAAAAACTACACTCATTCAATTATTTGACTACTATTCTTAGGCTTACAATAACTGAGGCATCTAATCATTACAAAAATAGTTTCTTCCACAGTTACATGGATAAGCTGCAATATTCATCTATTTTCAGCATTTGAACACTATACATGGAACAGGACTATAGATGAAATCTGAAGTAAATGTGAGTGTGGTCTTGCTCACACAAGTATTAAGGTGGCCTTAAAGACTAATGTGCATATTCTACAATACATGTATTAATTACCTCCAAAAATTTTAGAACCTAGAAAGGATGATAAAACTCAAAGGGAAGAGCTCCTCTTGCTTTTGAGACCTCTCCAATTAAAGGGAGGATTATCTCCTCTAGGCTACACCAGCGATCACAGCTCTAGAAGCAATACAGGAGAAGATGAATATATTTTCTTAGTTTGTATCAAATACCTACCTCTCAACAACCGAACTCCTACTCACTTCTTAAAGATCAACAGTAGATTGAAGTACTTATGCTTTGGACCATTCTAAGTAGCAGCTTGATAATTTATTTAAAACCCTAAAAATATTATATATTTTGACGTTGTCTTCTGTAAACAAGGGTGCAACCAGGCATGCTCTGTTACTTTTTTAGTATGTCTAGAAACAAAGCCAATTCTGTATAAAAACTCTGAATTTATAGGATCACCCCATTTATATTAGCAACAAAGATAGTAAGAGCCAACTTTTCTTGTTCACAAATGAGTCAGTTGAGAGAACTGAATGGGAGCTTGAGCTTTCCTGCTCCTTTGCAATACTGACTGGGGCATTTCTGTTCCTGAAAACCGCATAAATAGAGCTGTTCTTTTTTTTTTTTTAATTGTTACCAATTTTTCTAAAGGACTAATGTATGGAGTCACAATTTCCTGTTCGAGACATGCATCATCAGTGTGTGTATTGATAGAGCAACCATTTCTCTGAGCAAGAATATTTCAAATAATCATATAGACAACACTTTGTTTGAAGAGGCAATAATGCAAGGACCAGTTTTGAAAATGTTGATCAAATCCATTTTTCTTTGTTGGAAACAATGCCTGAGAGAAGGCTAGTATTAAGAAATCACAGCATAGCAATAGAAATATTCTGCCATTAACTTTATGACAGCTTAGTTCATGCTGGCAGTAGCCTCATTGAAATATGAATGTAGTGCCACAACTTATTATGTTGACCTGGGTCTCTATAGCTTATTTTCAGCCCATTAAAGCATTCTGCAAAAGAAGCCAAGTAGATGAAATTTCAAGAGAAAATGCAAGAATTTCATGTGTTCACTTTCGAGGTGAGACTTAGCCCTTAAAGACATCATGGATGTCTGTGATAGAGATCCCACATCTCTAAACATCATAAAGCTGCTCAGATTTCTAAATTACACTTTAAGATTAAATAGAACATAAGTAAAGGCAGTATGGTGAATGGCACAAATTATTATATGAGGTTATGCAGAGAGAGTTCTTTCTCTTCTGCATCTGCTTTCCTTCACTCCTCTTTCCAGAAGAAATGTCGAGCTCTTTATCATTTAGGGCAACAACAATATGCACTGACATGGGAGTTTTGCTTCCGAGGGCAGAACAGATGCAGCCCACAGTTCCAGAATAATCTGTAGCACCAGTGTCAGGCAGGGCAAGTAAGAGTAATGAACAGGAGGCCTCCCAAAGGCCAGTTCTCAGGTTTAGCTGCTGGGACATGCCTTAGATTTCTCAACAGAGAGAAAAAACACAAAAAATTAGTTTTCTATCTTCAGGAACAAGACAACCTGGAAGACTGAATTTGAAGTCTAAATAACCTTTCCTGTCCATATACTCTACATGTGTTAAGATGATGCATTAAACTCCCCCAAGTATACAGAGGGGTGAACTGTGGCATTTGTGCTAAAATATAATTCCCTTTTACAATTTTTCTAAAACTGACTTATCACTATGGTTGGTAGAGCTCCCAAATTTTTCACTTACCTAACATTTACCACAGCATGTTCAATATAACCAGTTCTCCTTTAGGCTACACATACTTGAAAATATCTTCCAAATTCCATACCTGAACAAAGATAAGCAAAAAAAAAGAGAAGGAGGAGACGGAAGAGAGGGAGGGGAGGATGAATTTTACATGTTTGAAAAGATACGACTCAGGGCTTGCGTTTTGCATTCAGAGTTGCAATTTTAAACCAATCGTTTGTTGAAAAGGTACTGTATTTATGTAGCAAAATACCAAACCAACAAAAACACAGCTACAGAAATCTGTGAAACAGGGACAAAATGAGAAATTGTAAAACATGCTCAACTAAGATTTTCTATGAAGGGGTGGAGCGAGCAGAATTTTTACTGGGTTTTTTTTAACAGCATTTATTAGACCAGCAACTAACTGAGCCATAATTTCTATGATTTCCAGGGGTCAATCTGTTTCAAGTAATTGACTTCAGCATTTTAAAGTATGGGTCTATTGTACAGAAAAAAAATTCTTTGTAGTTTCAGTGTTTGTACTTTCTGATTTACTTCATACGAACACATCAATTTCCCAAAATATATATTCTCAAACACAAACTTTGAAAATGTATTTAACAAGTATACGTTATTGATGACAGATCAATTAAGCTTCCACAGGACAGCAGGATTATTCACACAGTAAAGCAAAAACTAATGGACAGTGCTCTCTGATCCAAACACACAGTCCACAACAGTACGTGTATTTTTAATTGTTAAAATGTCTGTTTTGGTGTATCTTTATCTATGTAAGCTTAGCTATCAGGCTCTTTATTTATTTTTATTTAATGTTCACCTTTAGCTGTAGTGTCTTCTCTAAGTTTTCAATCTTCCTTTCAGCTATTTTAAGCTTCTTTAGCTCCTCTGACTCTCTAAAAGAGCTCTTTGGGGACAGAGACCTTGAACGTTTCACAGGTGGTTCCTGGAGAATAAAACAAGGACATGGTTGAACTAGTTGGAACACCGGATTATGAAAGACATGCAGAATTAAAGAAGAAGTAATTTTGAATACTAATAATGAATTATAAAAAAAAAAATCTGCATGGAATACCAGAGAAATAACAAGCAGAATTACCACAGCGCTACCACTAAAGGTTTCTCTGTGACTCGTTAATGAGAATATTCATTTACATTTACATTGTTTCTTTCAGAATAATGATGTCCCATTAGGGAAGACTAAAGGGTTATAGACTCAGAAATGCAAGAAACCTCATTACAAAGGAGGGGATAGAGGCTGGTCTAATTGCTCTATAAGGGTCCAAGGTTACACTTGATAGGACAACCAGAAACAAGAGGGAAAGGATTTTTTTCCCTTTGAAATAGTTTAACACACTGTGAAGTTGAAGGAACAATATGCTTGAGGAATATAAATACAACAGACAGTAGATCTTATACCATAATGACCATATGGTCATTAACTATAATGTGACTAACTAGAGACAAGAATATGTGTTTATATTATGTACAGCTTCATATAGCAATCTGGAGAAAGAGTATGTGAAAGTAACACTTAAACTGGGCAGCTTTCTTGTTCATTCTATGTCGTAAGTCCTTATGGCAAAGAAAGAAAGGCCTCATAAAATTAGACTTTCAGATTTTCTGAATAACTTTGGTTAAGAACAGTGAAATACTAACACACAGTTAATGCCAATAAGGTAAAATCCATTGTGCCAATACATAAAGTCAAACAAAAACTTAAGACAAATTGTGATTATTCTTGTTGCATTATGCCACTTTCACTGTGAAATAACTGATGTACAACAAAAGGAATCAAAGATAAATTCTTCTTCAATACTGCATACGTCAATACTTCCACTATTCCATTAAAATAATTTAATCTTGAAGAGTATCTTAATTAGCAGCTGGCATTTTTTTCTTTGACCACTGCCTTCCAGTATGAAATATTTACAAGACATCATATACCACAGTTTCATTTTAAATAGTACGGGTTTCCAAAAAGGAGAAAAAGAATCTATCATGAAATATCAGAAAACATTAATATCTGATATTTATATTCCTATATATGAATGTTAATATTTCCAGTGTGGTTTTGTCATTTGGTTTCAGGATTCTTTTGCCTCTGAAAGAGAAGTAAGAAAGTGATGTAAGAAAGCCCAACAAACAACCAAGCAAAATGTTTTTAAAAAAACATTGTTATAACCTCACAAAAAAAACCCAACCAAAACCAAAACCAATCCAAACAAAACAAAAAAACCCACCAAAAAACAACCACCACCACCAAAAAAACCACCCCAAACCAAACCAAAATAAAACCACCAAAACAAAACCACTAAAACAACAAAAAACCCCACCCTAAACCGAAACAACCCACCTGCACAAACCCAGAACTAACATCTGGAAAGAATTTTAGTACATTTAAAATCTGAATACCAAAAAAATATATGCATCTTCGAAGTCCCAGATTTCTTGAATAAAACGAAGAGCTTTAAAAAAACCCCCCAAACCCAACCCCCCTATTTTCTACATTTCCTAATCATTATATGACCATAATAATAATGATCATAAATCATTATTCTTCAAGAATTGTTTTCTATCTAAACACTATGTTTGTATAGAGAAGATCTGGAACATACATAGTTTCTCTGAAATCAGAAACAGAAGGTCAAAGCACTCTACTTGTTGCCAAAGAGAAGGACAACAAAGGAAAAGAAGTGGATCAACCAGTGCCAGACTGTTAAGAATACATAGGTAGAGAAAAGCCAAGAAGGAACAGGGGAAAGAGAAAAAAAAAAAAAAGAGAAAAAGATAAAATTCATTGTCTTGCTAGTCTAGTCACAGCTGATAACATACGATGAGTACGTAAGCATTTATATACATATATATATATGTACATATATATATATATGTATATATATATACACACAGAGTTTATATATAGCTACCTAGGATTGTGCTAGAGCCAAGGTATGTAAAGAAACAGCGAAAACTGTTAACTATTTATGGATATGAAAATAATTCCCTGTGACAATGGATGGGATTGGTGACATGTATTAAGAACATTCTATTGCTTTTACCTTCTTAGTGATCAGACTAAAGGTCTGTGGATAAAGGACACTGGGTCTGGGCTCCAAAGTTGCACATAGGTAGTTTGAACAAAATCTTTGCTAAGGAGGCAACAAGTCCTATAAAGACAAAAGAGATTGTGTAGTAAAATACACTGTAATTGGATAGCTGAGGGCTGCTGCAAAACTCAGTTTGAAAGATGGCATCTGTAATACCCTTCTCACAAGTGCAAACTTTACTGCTCCTGATGCCACCAAATATAAACAAATAATTTTTAATTCACTCCTCAGATTCTACAGAACAATTCTGACATATCTGTATTTAATATCTTCAGAAATGTATATCATGTTTCAAAATGTAATGTTCCAAAAATTTTCTACATGTTTCGGAGTAAAAAAGCCCTCCAATTTTATCAGTGAATAATGTTAATTCAAGTAAGTAAAGGAATTTAGATCAGAAGTCTTTTCATTGAATGTTCCTAAAACATTTTTACCAAAGACTAAACCAAATAGCAATAGCAGAAAATCAGAAATAAACAGAGTCTGTAATATGAAATAGATATAACACTTTGTAACAGAAAATTTAACATAAAGAAATAGCAGGTAAGTAGATGGGACACACATTAACTGGTAATGGAGGCACACAAGTAGAAAAAGAAAATATGCCTAATTCTAGACAACCTTCTCTTACCTGTCTGCACCATGAAAGACACCACGGGATGAAGCTGCAAACAGTCACATTCTTGAATTCAGCAAGTTTTGTGTTTAATAAAGTGTCAAAACAAGCCAATAAAACAAACTAACAAACAAAAAACCCAATCCAACCAACCAAAAAAATGACAAAAAAAATAAATAACAACAACAAAAAAACAAAAGCACAAAAACCACCCACAAAACCAAACCAAAACAAAAAAACCAAAGCCCACAAACAAACAAAAACCCAACCAACCAACCAGCAAAACCCAAACCAAAGCAGGGAAGTCAGAACTGCTCCTGGAATATCTTAATAGTTGAGGACAGTGGCCAGAAATCTTAATGTTTTTATCAGTTGAAGAAACAGAAACATCATTGAGGCTGAACTCAAGACTGACCAGATACAGGTGGGGTTTTTAGGGAAGAAAAACAGCAAATTCTTGATTCGCTATGTTTCTTCAACAGAAACTTTACCAGTACTGCAAGTTAACATGCCTTTCAGTATCTTGACACTACAGACTTAGAAGAATGATATAGAACGTATATGAATAGAAGGCAATTCTAACTCCCATGCATCATACCACGGGAAAGCCTAGCTGTAAGAAAACCCCAAAACCCTACTGAATCAGCCAGCACACATATGAATGTCAGTTTAATCAGCTAACAGAAATCATCTAAAGCTCAAAAAGGTACAAAGTGTAAGTTTCTAAAAGAGCTCTAGGAAGGTCAAGCAACTGACTCCTATCAGACGCAACAGCTATACCACTTTTCACAGAGACTGGACTTATGAAGGTTACAGTTGCCTGTAACACTTAACAGTATCACAGTATCAAGGTAAAAGACATTACATGCATATTTAACAAAGCTTTTAACCAGCTCTTGCAGAAAAAGTTGTTTCTGTTACTCTGTATGACTGTAGGCAAGGCGGATTTCTACATTTCACAAAGAAACCAACACAAGGCTATAGAGGCATATATGCTGTTGCATATATACAAACACAGCTGGAAGCACCTAGTCATGTGGCCATACCTCCCGATTTATCACAGTAGCACCAAGTTTCTGATTTGTACCAGGCTCTTCTTTTTAACACCTCTCCACCTATTCCTTCTTTCAACACCTTCAAAATCTTTTCAGAGCAGTAAGTCATCAAAGCAGTGCAATTCCGATCAGAAGTGATTCCATGCTTATTTGTTCTTTGTATCCTGGGAATGTACATAAGGGGGAATGAAGGGGCAGCACAACAGTCTTTGTAAAGTCAAAAGGATCATCTTTTTAAAACAAAGACTGAATATCCAACATATTTTTTCTGTCAAATCATGTGCTAATAACTTCTGTCAGAAATAATTTTGTGATAAAAGGCTGAACAATGAGTTAAGGAGAAGATATTTCATTGAAAGGGAAAAAGGGTAAAGCGTAAAGTACTACCGCAGCAGTACCACCTTTCTATTTTAGAAAATCCAGAGTATTTCCAAAATTTCACTTACTGTGTTGCCTAAATACAAAGGATTTGTAGCTCATCAGTTGAGTTCCCAAAATTTTTAATAGAGACTTGTGTGCACTTGTGAAAAAGTGGACATATCAAACAACCTTGACTATTGAAAGAACATGATTCAGATCTACATATCAAAACAGGAAGAGATTTTCTACAATAGTCTTAAAAATTTGTATTCAGTTTTAATCAAGGAGGTGTAATTGCTTTATTTTGACACAGTTCACGACAAACACAGCAGACTCATTTACTTTCCCCTGAGGAAATAGAAAATAACACTGTGAAGGGCTAACCTTGGCAAAGGGTCAAACACTCACTCAACTGCTCTCATGTTCCTTCCTCACTAGGACAGAGGGAGAAAACAGGATGATAAAGCTTGTGGGTTTACCACTCAACATCATGGGCTGAATCGACTTGAAGAAAATCAATTTAAGTTACTGCCACTTAAAATATATTTAAGTAATAAGAAATAAGGAAAAAAAAATTAATCAACACCTTCTTCCCTACCCAGAAGGAGCTCCCAGCTTCCCAGGCACAACTTCACTCCATCACTCCTGACTTTTTTACCACCTTCTGAGCCATGCAGGTGGAAGGTTTACAATCAATCCATAACAGTTCCTATTGGGCCATTCTTTCCTCCTCACACTTTTCCCTGCTCCAGCACTGGGCCTCTCCACAGGCTGGAGTCCTTCAGGATAAACCTATTCCACAGCTTGTCTTTCATGGACCACAGTTCACGTAAGAGAGGAACCTGTTCCAGCATCAACTCCCCTCCATGTGGCTTCCACGAGTGAATATCCATCTGCTCTGGGCCCCTCCACAAGCTGTAATATTGACATCTGCTCCACAGTGATCCTCTCCATAGGCTGCAGGGAAATACCTGTTCCAGCATGTGAAAAAACTCCTCCCTCTCCTCCTTCCTGACCTTGGTGTTTGCCGGGCTGTTTCTCACCTTCTGTTCTTCACTCTGCACTGCTTGTGTAGCATTTTGGTTTTTCTTAAGCACATTGTCACAGAAATGCCACAACATGTTCCTGAACAAATGTTCTAAAGTATGTTTTTTCCCAAAACTAGCACCCAGTGCAGGACATTAAGAAAGAACAAGCCATATATTTTTCAAAGAAAACATTATGAGATGCCATATGTGGATAAACTAGAAAGTTTCTAAGGAAGCAGACATGATGTTCTACCCTTGTACATTACTTATACCATTCAGAATCATGTTCACCTTTGCAAACTTGTTAAGGAGATCTCTTCCAAGATTCCCATACTCTATACAATCACAGTAAAAACAGATGAGGAAGAGTCTGAACACACTGAAAAGCATCATGATTACAGCTAATTTAATAGATCCATTTAAATCACAGAATTATTTACAGATGTCATTCATTTTACTATAGCTTATAGCTGTTACTGTTATTTAATGCCTAAATTAAACAGTGAGAAACAATGAAAGAGGCAATCCAGCACTATACAAAGTTGAATGTATAAACCTCAAAGGACATTGTCATTCTTCCTCGAAAAAATACTATATTCCCCTCTAAAAATCAAGATTTTTTTTTAAAAAAATCTTTTTCACTTAAAAAATCATAATAACCATTTATAGCTCTCTCATTTTCCTTACAGTGAAAGATGGTCATTCTGATAAACACCACAAAATATCTGATAAATATTCATATTAGCAAACCTACAAAGAATTTATCCTTCAAATAGTTCATTTAATTAGGAATCCCTTATTCAGTATTTAATAAGGTAAAAATCTTCTACTCCCAACAGCTATTTTAACAAGTCTTTGGCAGATAACACAGGAACTATTCAAACAACCTTCCAGAATTATAAGCAGCGTCAACAGATATTAAAATTATTATCTGGACCCTTGAGCAAAAACGTTTGGCTTCACCAGCCTGACTTAGACACAAATACACCAGACAATAAAACTACCCTACCTCATGCTTTCTTCCAGTCCTTAGATTGTTGCTTTCCAGAGTAGCTGTAGTGTACAAATTATGCTCTGCTAGGTTAAGACCTGCTTTTTTCAATTTTTTCTATAAAAGTTCAATTTCATATGATTGCACTGTAGTACAGCACTCTAGTTCACTTAAAAAAAGGCTGTTGAAATATTTAGAAAATGGCAGCACAGTTATATCATATTGGTAACAAAAAATCAAAACCATAACACACCATTTACATAAAACTGCCCAGAGAAACATATTAGCAATATTACAGAAACATGTAAAAGCTGCAAATAATTCTGCTTTCAAAAATGACTCATTAATCCATAATCAAAACCAGATCTCAAAATATAAACATTTTCAGACCACTACCATATCTTCCAAATCCAAATTTGCATTCTTTAAAATGGTTGTTTTATACAGATGTTTCTTCTGCAGCAACTTATTCTACTTATTCGATGGTATTTTGTATGTCACATGCTATCAAGCTTTCTTGACAAAGTATTGCACCTTCTGGACTTGTTTCTGGTGAAACTTCAAGTTGTAAGTATCACTGGTCTAACAAAAAACCTTTAACTGCATATTCTGTAAATAAACATACATTCTGTAAATAAACATTGTTAGTTAAGAACTGCCTCAGAAAAGAACTTTTTTGACGTAAATCTACAACTTGTCCCCATTACATCCTTAAACTCAGCACAAGTGTTGTGGTCAAACTGAAGAGACTTATAGAAAAAATAGATTCTAGGTCACAGTGTTACTCAAGCTTGGTACTTTATTTTGTTAAATTGTTAAATTCCAGGACCTTTCCTAGCTATCAATCCATGTGCAGCAATTCCTTGGCACAATACAATGCTCCTGCACACCGATCAATTTGGCCTAGTTACCAAACCTGTTCAGACAGGACACATTTCACTGGCAGCAGCTACTCTAAGTTATATCCCTGATATCCAGTAGCAGACTTGTGTGCACATGACCAAGAGTGGTAAAGTTACCATGGCTTGATGACTGACTCCTTGTCAGCTTAGTTTTCATTACCTGGCTGTGATGACACTCTACTCCATTACAAGTACTGGGCAAAACTTCCTTTGCTTAGCGTAAGCAGCAGCAATATGCCTGTTGTGCCACCTTATGGCAATCACAAAGTGAAATGCTCTACCTCAAACCTCCTCCACAGTGCCTTAAGGCTGGGGACACACATTCATCTTCAAACAGCTGTGCCAAAGATGGTAAAATTCCCACATTTTAATACTGCATCCAGGCAGCTAGGGGTTAGCACCTCAGTGCCACTGCTGGAGAAGGAACGATGAAAAACACCTCCCTGATTGATTGCATAACTAAAAGGGCTGGTTAGTTTAAAAAGTCAATGGAAGTGGCTTGAGCTGACCTGGTACTACACTGATGAGAGGAAACTCATGGAACTCTATTGCCAGTGGTGTTCTGACAGCAATGACAAGCAGCTGGCAAGCAGTAAAGTCTTCAACCAACAAACTTCATCCAGAAGACACACTCTTAAGACTAACTACAAGTTTTATTTTACCCCTTATTAACAAGGTCCTGGCAACAGCACTTGCTTGCAACTGTTTGAGCATATTCTTAAGACCAATACTTATTTCAATAGAGAAGATAAAATTAGGTATAATTATCCCTTGGTACTACCATCTCAAATACTGGTATTCCCCATGTAAAACAAGTCAGGTATACTGACAAAAATCAGAAAAAGCAGTGTAAAAAAAAGGTTAAGTAAATAAATCTCCAAATTCATGCCAATCAAGAAATGAGGTGGTCGAAAGTTGATTAAAATCGATCAAGCAAACACCTTAGTAAGCTTACTATTTTTTAGAAACAGACTAATGGGTATAGCCATTTTATTTCTATGCAGTACATGATGCTTTTCATAAAGCCTAATATAAACTCACAATTTCAACAAATAAATACAAATTAAGGATATTGAGCACTTGTTTTAGAAAAACCACAGCTCTTCTCATAAAGTAAGTGTAAGAAATTTGTCAGAGAGTAGAAGTTGCCCATGCTTTTGTTGACTATAAATTCCGTTCCTCATTTGCATAGTTTAGGCCATATGTAGTTGCAAACAGACATCATTACTACCTATGATCAGTAAAAGGCCTGTTTATAAACATTAGCTTATTAACACACAGGGGAAAAAAAAAAAACAGGAAAATGAGGAGCAGACAAGCCATGAATTCAAAAGAATGCTTTAAAGAAAGCTGGACCACATGTTTGTTTGAACAAAACCTGAGCACTATTTAAGAAGGAAAAAAATCCAGCAAAACCTAGAAGACAGAAATAGTGTCAGTAGATAAGGGATATGTAGCTACACTTAAGCTGTGGAACTGATTTTATTACTTGAACTTTATTCTTTCTTTTTACAAATGAGAAATACACCTATGTCTTGGGGTGACTTTATGATGTGTATCCCATATCGCTGCCTATGCCAAGGAATTAATTTTGTGCCTTTCTATGCCTTTAAACTGAGCCTGAGAGGGGGGAGGAAAAACTGAGCAAAACTTTTTCAAAGCAGTTTGCAGCTTGTTCAAGGTCACACAGAGACAGAGATTTTTTTCAGCTGCAGCAGGGGAGCGAGGAAGCACCCGGCTTGCTGCTTTCCAGTCAGTTTCTGGCCAGTTGTTCAGTTTCTTTTTCTCCAGAGAGAGACTGAGAGTTGGACTTTTTTTTCCTTCCCTGGAATTTCGGATTTTCTCCTTTTCTACTGGACTGCTTCAATATCAGAACACATTGGGAGGACTTTCCACCAAGCACAGAGGGCCTGGCCCCAGCCCAAGCCCCAGCTCCGAGGAGACCAAAGGAGGTAGAACTCTAACACTTTCCCAGGTTTTTTCTCCACAGCGAGAGATTTTTATTATTTAGCATTATTTTCCTTTTCCCATGTGTTTGTTAAATAGTTTTTATCTCCTTCACTTTCCCTCAAGGAAAATTTATTTTTTTCCCAAACCTGGTGGGGGGGGAGGGGTGGTTGTGCCTTCTCTCAGAGGATATATTTCTAAATTTGACCAAACCAGAAAAACCTATGAACTTGACACACACATCTTCCTCAGTTGCATGTAAAAAAAGAGCTCCATGTGGAACATAAGCTTTACAATTATATTAGTAATTCAAAAAAGAGTCAACAATTCCAATCTGTTACAACAATTTAAATTCACATTACTGTTACTTTAAAGAGTAACACCTGTTAAGTGCTCATAGAATCATTTAGGCTGAAAAGGACCTTCAATATCCTCAAGTCCAACCGCTGCTGCTGACTTTTAACCCATAAGAATTACAGAATTTTCACTAATGATTAACTTCTTATTGTACTTTTTTTTCTTTAAAAAATGAAATGCCGAGTGCCTTAAAACATAACTCCATGTAAGAGTCACAGACTACATCAAAACCTTGCTCCTCTATGCCGTGCAAGTTCTACTATTGACTTCAATAGGACCAATACATAAACAGTATTATTCTTAATTTCTTTTGAGGTTATTTTCCTACTCTTTTCTTCTTCCAAAAGAGATCCCTAGAAATCACCATGCTGTGATACTTATTTCAAATAAAATACCGTAAAGGCGCAGTTTCTAATAAAACCCTTACAACAGTCTCTGCGCAAATGGCTATACAGACATATTTCTTGGAAAACTAAATCCAACAAATCCAGTCTTAGATCTTAACGTACACCTCCAAAATGCTTATGCTTTTACCACAAAATATTCAATAAACTGTTACCAAAACATACTTACCTATAGAATTGGGGTCTAAAATATCCTCAAAACCTGCTCAATTTTTTTAAGCATACCTGTCAAATTTCTTCATTTTCAGAAATTCTAAGAACCCAGATGTAACCTGATGAGATAAATTTAAAAACGAAAGTTTTGCTTATCAATGGACTCCAGTTTAAAAGGAGTTGGGTATAATTTTCCATTAAACTTAACATATCCTTGAATAACTGAGAAATATTCTTTTAATTTTCCTAGCCTAAAGACTTTGTTTATTCAAATATCAAGAGAATGTTAAACTTTTTTTTTTTATACATTAAAGTAGACCTTCCCAAGACAGAAAGCTGGGTGAAATTTCTCTCTCTGGTCTTTTGTTTCATATCCATGTCAATTTAACTTTATACTTCCAGACTTTTGTGCTCCAGGTATCTTTGGTTAAGAGCAAAAAGAATTACTAAACCCAAATTATTTAGTAAAAAGATTTGGTTACTATGAGAACAACCAATTTTTCTGTATAAAAAAATGACTCCATGAACAAGACAGAGTTTCTACGCATGAAAAAAGAACAACATTTTTACAAAGGCATGTAGTGACAGGACAAGGGACAATGATTTCAAACTGAAAGACGGGAGATTTGTACCAGATATTACGATGAAATCCTTTACTGTGAGGGTGGTGAGACATTGGAACAGGTTGCCCAGAGAAGCTGTGGATGCCCCACCCCTGGAAGTGCTCAAGGCCAGGTTGGATGGGACTTTGAGCAACCCAGTTTAGTGGGAGGTATCCCTGCCCATGGCCACGGTGAAACTAGATGATCTTTAGGTTCCTTCCAAGACAGGCCATTCTATGATTCTGTGAAATGCAATTCCATCAGTTCCTCAAAGAGAAATGTGACCTTGGCTTTTCACTTTCTAACTTTACATCTAAACTCTAATTTGTAACCTAAGAACTATGGGAAGTATTACAAATAGTAAGGCCAAAAAGGCAAATAATTTGGACTATAATGGAACTCTGATTTAAAAATCCTAACACTATCAGGAAAAAAAAGCAGAATACTGAGTTTCAAAACTACATAAATCATTCAACATTCAAGGCCTGTATGAAGGATGGAGTCCAGTTTCATAGTAAAGATCAAAAATCTACAATCCAGAAAACTGCAATCTGAGAGGCAGAAAATCGCAATCTAAGAGGTTCTTCAACAGCTTCTGCCTCAGAATGATCATTTAAATTTTTCGTTTTATGAATTGAAACAGTAATTCACAGAGTAACTCACCAGGGAATTCTATAAAGGTTCACTTCCTAAAGTCTATTCTGAATCCTATGTCTAAAACTAAAATTTCTATGAGACAATCCTTTCAGTGTACACACAATGGTGACCCTCTTCACAGTCTATCCATCTACATGCTGAGTGCAGCAAATGAAAACTTTTCTCTCAGGTTCAAGCATCTTAAGCGTCCAACTGTATTACAAGGTCTAGATTAACAGAGTAATGGTTTCCTCTTTCACACAGCAAAATCAGTTTACATCACGTTATTTTACGAAAGATCACGTGTCTATTGTGATACTGAAACTTCTCTTACAGGCAAAATATATATTCCAAATAAATGTCAGAATTTTAGTTTATGTTATAAACAACAAATATAATCAAGAAAATATGTATTTCTATCAAGTAGATATCTCACTACTCTTACATGTCTTTTCACAGTGAGACTCAGCTGATGGTTTTCTGGATGCATTAATCAAGCTGAAGCATAAGCACCACCTTTGCCACAAACATGTAGTATATAGGGAACCATCCACTGTACTTAGAGAAGGGAATCCAATACCACTCTTGTCACCTATCAAAAGCAGTACAAACAACATGGAAAAAAATACAGCTATGCTCCATCGTATTTCTATTCTGCATGAGTTTTCTGAACTGGCAAATGAGAGCAGGTACCAAAGGAATGGATACCTAAGAGCTTCAGGACTAATTACACAGCCTAACATGTTCTTCTGTTCCTTACGGGTGCATGTGCTCAGCTTTCTTAGCAGAAAGCTGTGCTAACACCAACTGCACCGTACCAACACTATGGGCTAGGAGAGAACAAGAAGAGCCTCAACAGTCTTTCTGTGAGTTAGATGCAAGCTCAACTCTGCTGCAAACTGGTCAGGAGGCACACTGTGGCTTTAGTAAAAACTAAAGGCTCAGCAACAGAGCAAAGTTTAGACATACAGCTCAGACCAGGGAACAGGTATATAGGATTACCAGAATACCTGAATTAGGAAAATAGTAATTTTGACCTGTGGCACCCAACTAGACTATGACCCATACCTCAAAGTTTCCTTCAGTCAAAACTCCTGGAATCCAGTGCCCTATGCCAAGCAAAGCCATGATGAATGAACTGTTGAGAAGGAGTTTCCTCTTATTCTGTTATTCAGTTAAAAAGCTGCCCAGCGAAGTCACAGGCAGTGCTCACTACAGCATCCTTTGCAAACTCCTTTCTGCAGCTTGGGCATCCTATTACAGCCTCATGACTATTCACTGCAAATACATCTAAGATGGGCAACAAAGTCTTGAAAAGCAACTTACTCAGACTGGACCTTGATCTCATATGTCCCCTTGAGCTGCCAAAATGTGCTACAAGTCAGACAAAGAGTTTACACCATCCATTCACCCTCAAAAAACACTTATATTTGTCATCCTCCAAAATTCACGTGATTTATATCATATAAAAAGAACACTCTGATCATCTAAGATCAGAAGAACAGGGAGGTGAAAAAAGGATGCAATTCCTTTCTGAAGGCCATGTGGCCACTACACCAGAAAGATTTCCCAAACCTGGTATGAATGATTTATTTTATTCATCAGGAAGACTAGACCTCCTGGTATACAATTAATGCCCCAAATTATCAGGAAAAATATGCAATTACAAGATAAGAAAACCATTTTGTAGTCTGAAAACGCATTTAGAAGAATAATCACTGAAAGCATAAAGACAAGGCTGGATTTCATTAAGCCTTTTTGTCAAACTAGCCACTCATTTCCTCATGCATTTGTTGAACTGGCAACTTTTTAGCAGCAAGTACACAATAAAACTGGGTATTTTTCCATAAAGCTGATCACAGCACAGCAAGCAAAAGTTTAAAACATCAGTATTATTTTCTTTAATACATTATAATTAGTAGACATTAAAAACAGACTGCAACACCATAGAAGCCCAAGTAAACATTGATTAAAATATCTTTATACTATTGGAACAAAGCTTTACAACTGTGGTTTAGAAGTTTCTAGTAAGTATTATGGCTTTTTCTTCTTATTTTTTCTTAAGAACTCTTACAGCATTTCCTCTGGCATCTTAGTTTTTAAAAAGCTTATTAACTGATTACCAGGTGATTTAACTAGACCAAATACACCAAATGAAGACAGTCTTTCTTCAAAGATTTTAAACTATTTTAAGATATAGATAGATAGACAGATAGATAGAGAGATATAGATATATCTCCATATTGGAAGTTACCAGGTAAGTTTAAAAAAGCACATTTTTCTGAGTTTTTACTGAGTCTCAGCACTAGAAAGATAAAAATATAAACCTTTGTATGATGGTGAGGCTGCTCCAAAAAAGTAACTTTGCTGTCTACTGAACTATTACACTATTATCACAAGTAAAAATCAAACCTGTGCACTAATGGTGTAAACTAGGGACTGTGCTTGTTATGCATTATCATCTCTGTACATTAGAACCTCAATCATACTCAAACAAATTCACTAAAGTGTGGTTTTCAATCTGCTAACTATGCATTCCATAATAGCCTGTAATTATTAAAAACTGACAAGAAAGCTACGCCACCTGTGTTTATGTGAAGCCAGGTAATGAAAAAAACAACAACGCTGTCATCACCTCTCAATTCCTGATTGCATTATCAAAACTGTAGCCGAGTTTGGCATCTGGGTGTGACCTTGTTAACTGCTAGGGTAATTAAATTTATTCTATTGGGAAAAGGGATGATAAATTATTAGCAAGAAGATTTTGTTCACATTTTATTAAATTGGCCTGTCAAAGGGTCGGCCAAATTATCAAGGGCCTCATTTATTGGAGGCCAGCCATATTGCCACATCTGTTACAATTATTTATAATTTCAGCAGTTGAAAACCAACTGAGTTCGGCATCCGCCATGTAAAGTAATTTACAAATTATCTGATGAGGGAGTGTTTTAGCTTCTCCCTCATTTCTAGCCAGCAGAAAGCCGCGCTGTAATTACAGAACACGATTAGGTTCTTTGGGGAACTTATCTTGCACTCATAGCCATAGTAAGATGCAGCAAGAACATATGGAGGAGCTTGTGCTTCTACTCCCTGAAGCTCATGACCCGCCTGCCGCTGAGCCCTTGAGTTGAATTTGAATGAGAGTGCCATGGCTAATGTTCTACACATGCACCATTTATGCCACAAAACAAATCGGATCACTGTTAATTATGAAGCAGCTATAATCAGGCCTTCACATCTGTGTAATGTGAAGCGCAGTAGGCTGTATTCCAATAATGTATGACTACCTTTGGGTCGCAAATTGCGAGCCATATTGCCTCAGTAGTAGTTACTGAATTCAAAGTAAGTCCTTTGATAAAAGCCCATCACAAAGATATTTTTATCCATTTTTTTTTAAACACAAGCCTTTCTTTATCAGCTATTGACCAGAACAGTTAAAGCATATGGCACAAGTTCATTAATGAACAGTAGCACACAGCACTCTAATTTAATGAAACCACTTGAGCCATAAAAATCAGATTTAGTTAATTCCCCCCTTCCCTATTTTTTTCTTTTCTACATCTAGCCTATACCCTGGACTCCAACATAATGTCATGGGTGATCTTGCTGTAAAATATAATTATTTTCTCGTACATTTATAAACAGATTTTATATTTCAAGAGCCTGTGCATTTTGCAACGTGGAATGAGGGGGATATGGGGTGTGTGGGGATGAATGAAAAGAAATTTGAAAATTGGAAAGAAATGTCCAAGTAGTTTCCTCTTCATAACCCAAAACTTAACCTGATAACAATTAATAGTCCATGTATCATTTCTATTCTAAAAATTATTGTCTGGCAGCTGTCTTTTAACAAAAAAAATATTCTTTATTCAGTGAAAAATCTTTCTGTGAGAAAGCAGCTAAACAAGCAGCACCCAGATGGCAAACCAGCTACAGTTTAATTAATCCACTAAAAGCCATTCAGTTTTCAGTAAGGGTAATGTAATTTTGAATAATTGTAGAGAAAAAAAAAATCACTAAACGTTCTTAAGTTTTATTATAGCAGCATGAATAGTGCCACTATAGAGTAGTTAAAGTTGAGTTGCTCTTTGCATTATAAACCTCACATTTTCAGTATCTTGGTCCTTTTTGATTCTTGTACATTGAAAATAGATATATGGAATGTCAAACTAAACTAAATGAAACTATTCTTCAAATCTGCTTCTTTTTTTTCCTTTCTATATTTTTAGCACTGTGGAACAGGATGTAGATTACTTTTCAAAACTTACACTACTCCCTAAGGTATGTTGAATTTCTTTCCTTCTTTAAAAAGGAATTTCAAAAGCTGCACAAAACCACTGTTCCTTGTTTTACAGGCACCACATGCCTGCATCCTGGCACACATACAACATTGCAGGTGAAATTCCAAACTGTCATAGTAAAACAAACCCAGATATAACTGAAATTGCATTTTATGGTGATCAAGTGCGAGTGTACTGCGATCCCGACAGCAACAATGACTTCACAGACTTCATTAGACAAGTTATAGTGCCACACAGCTTTTCTGAGGCCAAGAATCACTCAGTGCACGGTCCTTATATGTGCATTACCTCAGCATGTGTGCAGCTCAAAGACTTTATAGACTTTTTGAAAAATAATAATACTTTAAAAAATACCTGTATTTTCTCCTTTGCATCTTGTTTAAAAACATGTATACAAAACATTGTAAATACAGTTGCACAACACATTAGTGTAAGAAAACATGTCTGGAAAGTAACAAATTATTACTGTTTCTCTGACTGAGAAACAACCTGACACAGACTTGTAGTAGTTTTTTTAAAAGTATTTAGCTATAAGCTACCATAATTAATTTGATATTAAAAATATAACAAAAATTTAAATTACCTCATTAATATTGAAGATCCCATGTGATGCACATGTAAAGTTAAAATTATACTTACCTATGTGTTTCAAACACTAATAAATATTGTTACTTTTCTATTACATATCTGAGCATGGAACAAATTAAACTTTGCAAGCTATAATTTATACTTGTCCTTATTATAAGGGTAATAATCTCAAAATAACAGTTTGCAGTTAGGGGAATACAACCATTTGAAAAATGTTATTGGTATTTTCCATCATTAAAGCCTAATTATTTACTCAGCATGTTGTGTCACGTAAATTGGTCAATTTCAGTTCCATATTACTTTCTCCAAAGCCTGAGCCTTCAAGCAAACAGTGATAAATCTCTTGCTTTTCTCAATGTGTTTTAGTGTTACACAGCAATAATATCCACTATGATTTCATCTTGCCTACTACAAATACCTTTTTACTACAGTATTTGTTAGTTCCTTTAAAAATTACATTCTGACATCTTTGTGATGACTTTAATTCTTTTTTTTAATGAATTGAATATTTCTAAAAACTGGAAGACAATTCTGTCAAGTTTTGACCCATAGAGGGTGCAAGATTGAGAAGTTTTTATTGCATATAAATTAATAGGTTTTCTAACAGTAAAGACAAAATAATTGTAATGTAAAAAGCATTTTGTTAGGAATGTTTCAGCAACTGAAATGATCAAAAACTGTAAAATGGAATTTACAGCACCACACTTACAATGGGATATCTGCCTTTTTTTATGCTGTATCACAACCAAGACAGAAAATTAAGCTCAAACATAGACTTCAAATATTCACATTGCAATATAAGTATATTGGACTAAATCTAGAACTGCCAAAATAAACTAGAGTTACCCTGTCCAGCTAAGTTCTTTTACCATTTATATTTCAGCCAAATTCAGTATTTTAAAGACTCTACTACATAAGCCTAATAAACTGAAATCACTGAAAAACTAATGTTAAAAACCAGTAAGTCATACTCTGAAAATACATCTTGATGGACTTTTGCAAGGCAACAATGGTGCAGTTTTGAAATATTTTCTTTATGTATTTCTCATATGAATCTAACTTTTTATTTTAGTCAAAAATCTGCTTTTTTCTTGTCTAATAATCTTAAGTTCCATCTATGTGCAGTCTATGTACTTCCATTGTTTTACTGATATTTTCTATTCTGACTAGTTTTAAAAACTTCATAATCAGAAATTATGATACTGCTATAAAAGCACAAGTGAATCCTGCATTAGGTAGAACACACATACCTGTCAAATGCTAGTTACAAATGGAAACTTTTACATGCCTGTTAATTACTGTTCTTTGATCAAGTAACACCTCTTTGATGACATTGTCTTTGGTGTCTGCACACGTACAAAAAGTAGGAGCCAAGGCACTGACTGCTTCAGTTCAGTAAATATATTGGTATATTTTTTATTTACAGGGGTAATAGTTATGGTATACTAACTGTATGACTAAATGCATACATAGTAAGATGTAAGTAGAAATTTTCTGTAAGGCAGATTGAAATTTTTCATCATACACATTACCAGAATAGCCAAATGAAATGAACCAAAAGTTTGTTCTCACCAACCCAAGCGCCACATTGACTAGATTAAGATTACAATCTTTTAAAAAGGCATCTTTTACCTTTAATGGAAGAAAACAGAGATACTCTTGCTAACAAAGCCAATACTAAAAAACTCGGTTTTGCCTGACTAGACATAATCTGAACAGCAAGAAAAGTTCAAATCCAGGAAAAACACATGCAACACTGATGTATTTCTAACACATGCAACACCGATGTATTATATTCCTAGCTGCTCAGTATATGAAGAAGATACATTACTGTGTAGACGGACTGTTAGCATGCCCCACATGCTGAACTTTCAGCAAGGCATTAATCTGAACATGCTCAAGAAATCAGTATTTCATGGCAGAAATTAATTTGCACTTAAACCAACTTCTCTTCTTAAGAATGATTGCTTAAAAATTTTTATAGGGGAACTAACAGGTGTCCACACTGCTTTGGTGTCTTGTTAACCAAGCTTTTATTCCAAATCCATTGTATTCTGATGTTGCAGTCAAGGGACAGTTGAATGAGCTAGAAGGTTCCTCTTAATGACGTTTGACTTCGGAATTTCACAAATTACCAGAATTATGGCTATCTAACAAGTCAGAGAAGGTAATCATTGTTTTTTCCCTCCAGAAACCCCTGATGTGCAACCAACACAATAATAATTACCTTTCTGAAATTTATACAGGATAGTAAAGTTGGTGATGGGAAATTTGGCTGTAATCAAAATCCAGTCAAAAATGAGCATTATGATACATTCCCAAAAGGCATACTCCAGGCTTTCAACAAGAGCAAGACTGCATGTTAACAAAATTTGTGGTATTTGTTACAGCAGAATGCAAGAATGACTCTTCATTTTACTCTTCGTGTTGTCACTTTTATTTAAGTGATACAATTCTTTCTCCCTTTCATTTGTTTATATCACTTAGGAGTTAAAGCCTTTGAAAAATGATCACAGGTTTTAGATTGGGAAACTACCTAACATTTTGTGAGAAATTTGGAAACAATAATCAGCCTTTCATTCTTCCTATCATTTTCTACTCCCATGGGCTCTCAAAATCCACTTAGGACAAAGTGAATTACTTCTTGGCTATTTCCAAGGCAGATCAGAGATCATGTCTCTCAGGCAAAATTAATTCAAAGTCCAGATAGATTGATATTTCAAATGAATCCAAGTCATTAAACACTTGCATTGAAATTTTTGTGCCTATCAGATCTTTCTTTTATATTTGTATTTAAGAATGCTTACATCATCTCTAGAAGTGGAAGTTCAAGATTAGCCAATTTCTTATGGAAATAAGTATCTCAAAGGAACATAAACAGTTCATTTATCAAAACCATGCATTTTTATATAATGTCCTTCCAAATGAACGGAACATCAAGACACAGTTACTTCCAGCTATAACTATATAAGCTCATTAGCTAGATCATACTGGTATGACAATTTGCTGGTTTTATGATTAGCAGTACTTAAGTGGTTGTAATTATAGTATCTGAAAGGTAGCATCCTAGTAAGATGAATGGAGAACATCAAAAATATGATGCTTTTTCCTAGTTGGCAGCCACATCCCCTAATGTAGCTAATGGGTTTTTTTGGTAGTCAGCATTTGTCAGGACAAGACAAATAGCTTGTCTTTTGACTTGCATAAACTTTTCCAACCTTTCCTGCTTTGAAAACAGTACTAACAAAAAACATGTTCAAACATAAAGCTAGCTAAATCTATGTGTAAAAACCATATTCACACTATTCATCTTTTTAAACTAAGGTTTATATAATTTTTAAACAACACCAATGTACTATTCAATACTAGTTGATAATACTTAGGTCCTTTTTTAAAGGAATTTAGCATCAGGAAATTTAAAAACAGAAATTATCTGTTAGAAAATAACACAGATAACCGGAACAGCTTCCAAATTTCCATGTGGCTCCTCATCTTTTCTTTTTCTGTTTTGTAGATCAAATAAATGCTTAATATTTACACTGGATTATTTTGCGTTTAATGCTAATTTCTGACCCGATTTTAGGAGAGGCACCATATTTAATCACATTGCAGAGTAAGCACATTCCAAAATACTCAGAATTGCACAGCATGATGTCAACCATTAATAAAGTCAGGTGTAGAGAAACAAGATGTAAAACAGAGATCAGAGGACTAGAGACAGAACATTGCATAGAATAGTCAAAAGAAAATCAAACATATTGTATGTCATTTATCTCAGAACTAGCAAACTTCACAGAAAAACCAGTGGAATCTTGACTGTATATATGTGAATGGTTATACCTTATTAGAATCCAAACAGGACATGCGATTTACCCAGTAAACGTTTTAATCCCCAAAACTTAAAAAATTATGCTTGTAAGATAAAAATAAAAAGGAATATATTTTAAGTAATTCCTTACAACATCTTACGACATTTGATAGCAGAAAAAAAAAAAGCACCAGCAAGCAAAACACAAGTGCTCTGCAAAAATTGCTGATTGACTGTACTTTGAGAATTTCTTCTCACCATGTTATAGCTGTCCTTTCTCTGACAGGCAGCACAGACTGTTGCAGGTGAAGATACTTAAAAACAAATGAGAAAAGATTAAAGATATCAGAAATCAGTATACTGTAATGAATCTAGTCTATATGACACAAAAGCATTATTCATCAGTCAGAAAGGTAAGTAATTTAGCTGAATTATACAAAAAATAAAGTATTCCACATTTCTCAGCTAGCCGAACAATTTCCTGTATTGATTTACCTGATTTCATCAGAAAACAGTTTTTTGGTACACCATTGAAGAGTTACTTGAAACAGAAAACATAATGCCAACAAGTAAGCAAAAAATGCCAAACCAAAGCCAAGACTTCCAGAAATAAAAGATGGGACTGTAATGCCTGCTCACAGCCTAATAATGGTGGGATGAGGAAATACTGACATATATTGCATACGTGTGATGGCAAAATTATCTTAGGTCAGACCAAGAAAAGCTGAGAAACTACAAAAAACCCTAGTAAAACTAAAAAACCAACCCATGCTATTTATTGGATGGTATGTTAGCCAGAAACAAAGCACAGTTGGAAAAAAAAAAGCCTGCAGAGTGAAACAGCTGAAAATAATTACCAACACTAACAAGTGTACAGGAATTATTTCAAAGTAGGTTTAGATTGCTCCTATGCACTAAACGCCAGCTAATAGCCGGGGTACATTTTTCAGTTTCATGGTCCAAAAGGTATTTAGTTGATACTGTCATGAACTTTTCTATGATATCAACTGAAGTACAAGAATAGGGCCATTTGGGAACCTTTCTTAATTTCTGGTGAGGAACTAACACTAAGGTAGATCCATCTAAAAAATGTAATATATGCACTGTGTATAAAACAAGTATTCTCCTACATTAAATGTTTTATCACAATTCTCACACCCTAAAAAAGTGTAAAGTAAACAGAGACCCGAGTAAATAGAATCATAGAATCACTAAGGTTGGAAAAGACCTCCAAGACCATCAAGTTCAACGTTTGACCAAAACCATCACGTCAACTAAACCATAGCACTAAGTGCCACATCCAGTTGCTTATGAACCCAAACATACTGTAATATTGAACATATAGTAATGATGTAAGTTTCAAAAAGTTAGTCTAAATTAAGACACAGTAAAACCATAAATGGAAATTATCACAGCACCATCACAGAAATCCATGTTACAACCCATGCTTTTTATGAGAACTTGAAAAGGACAAGGGCAGAAATTGGCTGAAGAAATTCTAGGGTGAAGGTGAAGAAACAGTCCAGACAGACTATACATAGCACATTCATGATGTTTAGTTTTACTTTATTTATATTCACTTTTTTCCCTCCCAAATACTTGAATAGTCTGCAGATATCATTCTACACCATTACACACAGGAACTACTGTGCTGTAAGAATATCAGTACAGGGTCTTCCAAGCATGACAATCATTGCCTGTGAGTGCACAATTTAGTATCACCCTAACAGACTCAGTCTAACCCAGAATTTCTTCAACTTTAACCTATAAGAACATCTGGTGCCAAAATCTACTTGCTAGAATGTGACCAAGTGTACTGGTGTTTGGCATACAAGAAACAAAGACTACCTTAATTAACACACTTTTTTTTTATTAACAATAGAAAACAGTATCTGAGCTTGAACTAAAGTGTGGGAATCTGCTAAAGATCTGAATTCCCCATAACTTTTCCAAAGTAGACATGAAAATGACAACACAGTTATTACTTATGTGGGCTTCGGCATATTTGACTGGACATAGAGTTTCTCCCCTGCCTTATCATGTGAGAAAGAACTTAGGCTTTTCATTCCAATTTGAATAGGAACCTGCACTATCACTAGCATTTACAGATCTGTATAGGTTTAGTATTTATTTTTAGACTTTAATACTGCTTGCATAAACACATTTATTTTTAACTATGCTTAAAGGTTGCTGCAGTTACAAAAAATATGAGAAGTGCAAAATTTAACCTTGTTATGGTAAACACAGTAACTTAATGTTCTGATGACAATTTCTTGGGCTTGAAGCAAAGCAAACTACTTCTAGAAGACACCATGAGAAGGACTAGCAAAAGCAAATGCAGGTACGATATTAACATCTGAAAATGTATCTGTCACGTTTCTATTTTTAACTATTTGCTGATGCACTTGATGCAGATTTCTGCAATGCCTCATAACTGGAAACTCTTACTTGCTTTCTAATTATTAAATCTAAATAGTCTAATTAGACTAACTACTGTGCATTCCTTTTCTTCATCCACAGACATGCACGGTACCGCTATTCATAGTATTCTCTATTTGAGAGCTGAGTTCCAGGACATAAATTATCATTTCCTGTTGAATGACAATGGTCTTTTCACTCCACTAAAAAGTCTTCCACTGAAAAACATCTAATCAGTATGATTAACATGGATCCTAATGGCCACATCAGATCAAGCAAAAGTACTTCATTATAAAAACAAAGGCCTTAAATTGTAAATTTCAGAAAACTGTGATAAGCTGGCGAAGGACTTCAGAATCTCTTCTTGTCTTATTATCCCTAGTATTGATTGAAATCTCTCCACCTTGAAATTGTTGGTGAGGACAAATCTATTGAGTCTCATTAAATCCAGCATAGGAATGAAGTCCCCAGAGCATTTGGGACCACTAAAGCAGATGCTACACATTTCAGAAAAATATTCTCTATCCTTGAGAATATGAACTACAGCTGCAATATGAAGTAGACATCAATTTGTTTCCATAAAAGCTCTAATGTAAAGGTGTTATTGTAGAATACAAAATCCTTAAAATTTGTACTTAGAGGAAAAAGGTATGTCAAGTCAACCCAACTTGATAAAACAGATTACAGATCTTTACATGCTGCTCACTACAGCTAGACTTGAAAGAGAATTTGTGGTGCCCGATGGATTTACATATAATCCAATGCAAGTTTATGATCTTAGATTTATCAGAAATATTTTTTTCTTTTTCCAGTCTACTGTTTCATACTACACATTAATATCAGCACAAAGATCTGTTTTTCTCAATGGTACCCTGTTAACGTGAACTTTGAATATGTGAGCCAACCATACTGCCTGAGCTATAGCACATTGTGCCTATCTGACCACTAACAGTGAGGTCATTGATCTTGCTGTAAGGGACAATATATCATAGGATGTACACGCTGATAGGCTCAGTGCCATTTGAAGAAGTAGGAAAATATTCCTTTGTGACTATATTTATGGAATAGCTGACACATCCTTATCTAGCTGTTGCAGACTGCATATTATTAATGGAGGGAAGACAAACCCAACACAGATTTGTCTGCAATAGTTTGTTCCTCCCTCATTCAAGCAAAAAAGAAAGACATTTGTACAATTTCTAGAGATGCTGAGTTTTCCAAAAGCCTGTTGTGACTTTGGTAGGACTGCATATCTTGTGATTCAAAAAATCCATGTAACTTTGAAGCAATTACAGTTGGCTGTTTTATACAGTTCTGATTAGAAATACATAATAGGACTGTCATGATTAGGAATTCCTTTCCCCTTCCAAAGTTCTCTCAACTCAACTTGCCACAAACATTAGATCTATTCCACTCTGATTTCAAAAAACTTCACTTACTCCTTTTTTCACCTTTTTTTCTCTTTTTTTCCCATGTTTTTTCCGGTACGGTATTTTACAAAAAGACAACTTAGCAGTTCCACAATAGTAATTTTTTAGCAGACCTGAGTTGGCTTTTAGTGGTTTAAGAGGCAAACCTTATTCCTTCATGTTAAAAAATACTGAACTCAACACCTCCAAACCAGCAAATTTTAGGGTCTTTTATAAGTTGGAAGTATTTGGTAGCTATCAAAAATTAGGACTTATCTTCTAAACCACATTATTCTTGTTACAAGGTAAGATAGGTAGAAGTTTTAAGTCCTGCCTAAGACTGACTAAAAACTGTGAACCAGCTTTCTGAAGCAATCCTGAATATTGAACCAAATCCAGATTAGAAGCGGCTTGACCCTATAGCTATATCAGTATACCCATCATTTTACATATTACTTAAGCAACTATTTTTCAAAGGACAGATCAAACTCTTTCCCATACTGAAGAAATACTGGCAAAATCACTATTATGCAAGGTAAAGTAACCTATATAAAGAGTTTTGTCATGCTTTAAAACAGTCTAATGAAAATCCAGTTTTATTTTCTTTCATATTGTACTGTCATAGAACTTGTCTGGAAGAATATGGTTTTACAGCCACCAGTGAAGACACTTCCTACTGTCTTTTGTCACCTTTTTTGTTGGTTTTTGGGTTTATTTTTGTTTGGGTTTTTTTTTTTTTGTTTTTTGTTTGTTTGGGTTTTTTGTTGGTTTTTTTATTTGGTTTGGTTTTTGTTTGTTTGTTTGCTTGTTTTGGTTTGGTTTTTTTTTGGCTTTTTTTTGTTGTGTTGTTTTGTTTTGTTGGGGTTTTTCGTTTTTTTGTTTGTTTGGGGTTTTTTTATGGTTTTGTTTTTTTGGTTTGGTTTCCTTTTTGTTTGAGTGACTCAAAGGATCCATTTAACACCTTCAGAAGCATTGACTGCAGAATGAAAAATAAAAATCTAGCAACTCCTGACACCTATATTCCCTTTTTTTCGTTCTAGAATTTACTCTGTCTTGCCCCAGCTGGATAAATTCCCCCTGCCTTGTACATGTTCTGAACAACTTTGATGAAAAGTCTACCTGTAGCTTGACTGGGCTTCTATTGCAATGCAGAAGAGATTTAATATCTATCATCACTGCAGTCAAATAAACTGTAGAGTTTTTTAGGTGTTTGGGGTTTTTGCCACTCCTTTTGATGTGCAGCAGCTCTTTATGCTGGTATTCCACAACATTTATAATTACCTTAGCAAACTGCATCACATGGTACAGTGTCAAGTAGACAAGAATGTGCTGGGCCCTATGAGCTATAAAATGCTAACCAAACACATCTTTAGAAACCCAGTACTGATTCTGGTTTGACTCAGGCCTAGCTTCACAATTTTATTACAAACTGCATACTCTTAAGTAAGATGACAAAGGGAAGAAAAAGTTTTTGGGAAAAAGCACTAGCAATACACAACTCCAGAAAGTAGTTCCAAGATACAAGAAGGCATGTGAAAGTTGTTTATACAAATTCTTTCTTTGCCTTCTTCCTTCCTAATCTTTCTAAAAAGGAAGCAAATATATCTTCTCTATTTCTTACAGATTGAAAAACATACATCATTTCATAAACCTAAAACAAGTTCTGAGTAGTGCCCCTGACATCACCAAAGATATGAAACTGTTCTGCAAATGTACATACTGTTCCAGCTTTGTGAACTAGTCAACCATTTCAAAAGACATTATACCAATAGTTTTTCCAGTTAATTTTTATAGAGCAGGTTTTTGTATCTTAAACCACTAAAATTCTTTGTGATTCGCACAAATACTTTGTTTACAAATGAAAAGAATATCTTCCCCTAAACTATGAACATCAGTTTGGAGAATTTAGTAATTGAAAGCTCCCATCCTTCAGAAGAGGAAGAAAACCATAGTTAACACCAGATTAGATAAAGAAATTTATATGCTTGGCAATCCAATCCTATTTTTCTTAAGATGAAATATAATCTTGATTTTTAAGTCTGATCAATTCAATGTATGAAACGGGCCATATATGCTGGTATGCAATTAGGCCAATAAACTCTGATACTCAGCTACTTTTGGCAATAATAAAAAGCCAGAGATCTAAAGGATGCAACACTACAAAGAGCTTTGATTACTCTTTCCATTGATATTGAACAGATGGATATTAAAATGAACCCTAAGATCACAAAGCAAAATAACATACCTTTTGATATGATGTTGTTTTAGCTGTGTGAGCATACTCTCAGTCTTGCAGCACTTTTTCTGTATCAGTATTAAGAGTCTGTAGCTGCTTTATCAGCTCAGCCTGCTGTGTTGTATCTTCAGTGTTTTGTCTGTAAAGATTTGGTAGCTCCTCTAACTCCTTCCTGTGCAAAACAAGGAATAAAGAGAAATTAAGAAAAAGAACAATGACCTCTGTTAAAAAATTGTATGCAAATAATTTTATTGTAGGTAATGAGCTTCCTATCTTCATTTATTTTTCTGTCAATTGCCTTACAAACACTCTAAGTTACATGTAAAATATTTACCATATTCTTCTGAGAAATATCTACAAAACAGTTAACTTTCAAAATAGAATGCCTTTCTATTTCCCTGTAATGCTTTAACTGCTCTAAAATAAATGAATTTTCACTACTGCATTGTTTTCTCATCAATATTCAGTTAACTCTTTAGCAGTTCATGTCAAAATGTAAAATATGCAGAACATATCAACTGTATATAAGTTTAATTTTTTTTTACCTAGAACAATCAGAAAAAGATAAAACTTTTTTCCTGAACTTGCAGAGTATGTGTGAGGCAAGTTTTTTTTCTGAAATGCATCTATTCCCTAGACACATGAAGTATGTCTGCTGATAAATTACTTTTTGTCTGCAGGTACGGCATATTGCAACAACCATAAACAAACTAAGCAAAAACTTTGGTGCGTATTATATAACATAATAAAAGCCCTATGAAGACAATAATAGGAATGATGTTGTAATGCAACCATAGAATAGATCTAATAGCCAGCTTTGTTGATAATTTTACTGTACTACTGATGGATTTTCTAAATTAAGATCAAAGTACAGTAACACTATTAATAATGATTAAAACTTCGAGTATTTTCTGCAAAATATATTAAAAGTACAGATGATCCCTGATGAGTACAGTATCCCTGTTTATATATTTTCTACTTAATTATTTTTTAATTCACAAGTGCATTTCACACTAGTATTACATACAGATACCAAAATATATATTTAGCACTCCAACTAATTTTCTTCCTTATTTCTTCAAAGATTTGTCTCTGTAACCTCTAACACATACATAAGATTTCTCTGGCTAGAACTATCATTAACAACAGGAGTTATCACTGAATTTTTCTAATACTGCTGGAGATGTCCAGGCAAAGATTAGTGTAAAAAAGGAAGCAGCCAATACCAACTTCACTGTTTTCTTCCAGGGAAAACACAGAATGACAAATAAACAATTTTAAGGGAAGTTCCCAAAATTTTTTTCTTAAAACCTATGCCACTAATTAATAAGATTACTCAATATAGATACATCTGAATACAAGAATTTAAATTACATATACAATACAACAGTCAGACAGTTTTATTTTGTTAAAAGGCACCATTTCAGAAGGCCTGTTAACACAGCAACACAGGATAACACTTAAGGACATGCTAACCGTGCTTACTAGGACTTAACACTAAGTCCTACTGTTCTGAATGAATTGTTAAGTAGTTAGTTCTCCGAAGTTAACAAGGGTAAAGGTACATTAAAGACTCCTGATGTAAGAAAGTGCCACTGCAGTATGTATTGCATACTTAGTAATTTAATTCTGTTCAGAAGTACAACAGCAAAAATAAGGACAGGGTGATATATTAGTGCTTTCTGACAGCTGTACAATGAGCTTCCAAACATGCACCTGTTTAATTTCCCTGTGTGTATACAGTAGAAAATGACAAATCTTTTCACTGCAGTTAAAACAGAGATTGTATTAATTTTGCACAGGTTCTCCCATCAGATCTTCATTTGGTTGTGGAAGGGAAAAATATGGGATAATGTTGAATCCTCAAGACTGGTCTGCTATATTGCTACTCTTTAATTTGTATGCAAACATCAATGCAGTTATCTGTGTCTGTCACCTGAGAATGCAGTATTATGTGTTCTCTAATGGTCGGCCCACAAACTGTATTAAGGTCAATGGGAATCTTTTTTGTTGACTTTATCAGACTTCCAGCTATATCCTTAAGGGGAGGCAGTGGGAGGGAGAAGCTAAACCTTGCAGCCACACAAGAACCACAGCACAGTCAGAACACATTAACATGTTTGCTTGTGTTAAATTCAAGGCTTTTTAAGTGTAAGGAAACTCAGCTACAGTTCAGTTACAACACATTTTAAAAATCCAACTTGATTTATTCATACTTGTACTTTAACCTGCTTCCCTCTTTAGTGAATAAGGCACTATTTTTACATTGTAAGTCAATGGGGGAACCTTCTTTTATCTCATTTATTTCATTTTTACAGAGCAATATGGAAATTCTGCTAACCTTAGCAGGTACTATTCAGTAGCCATGTGCAGTACAAATAAATACACAGAAATAAGCACCATTGATAACGATGAGCCAAATCAATGAGGGGAGTTGTTGGGGCCCTCCCCCTGCCATGTAGCCCTGGGAGAGGGGCCCTGAGGGGGAGGCACGGGGTTTCCCTGCCCCGGTCACCTTTGTTTCCCATTGGTTGGTTTGTGTTCCCCTGCACGGGCAAGGACCCTCGGGTCCCGGGATTGAGCAGTTCCTGGGCAGATCCCGGCCATGCGGCTGGAGAAATAAACATCTCAGAAACATCTACCAAGAATCTGTCCATATATATTTCCGCTCCATGGGCCTCATTTGATACATCGTGTTACAGTATCCCCACTGTAACACATCCTAATTTAAAACTCCCTGTTATAGCGGGGAAACTGCAACACACGTATCAAACAACAAGGCCTGTGGTAAAGAAATATATATGGACTGATTCTTGGTAGATATTTCAGAGATGTTTATTTCTCCAGCCGCATGGCCGGGATCTGCCCAGGAACTGCTCAATCCCGGGACCCGAGGGTCCTTGCCCGCGCAGGGGAACACAAAACAACCAATGGGGAACGAGGCTGACCAGGGGCTGGGAAACCCCATCTCTGTCCCCTCAGGGCCCCTCTCCCAGGACCCCATGGCAGGGGTAAAGGGACCCTGACATTTCACCCGTCTATTTTTAACAAAAAGAGATTTAAAACTTAACATTGAAAACAACTGGATAAACATGAGATAACAAGGACAGTTTCAAAACAAAACAAGCCACCCTCCTGAGTCTTTAAATGTCCAAACAGATTCTGTGGAACATCTTAAGGCTGACAGAAGGGAGACAGGACTCTCCGGGCATGCTTTGTGGGGAAACTGATGCAGGAGAGGATTTAATGTCTTCCGTCTCCCTTTTCATTCCCCCCTTGGCATCAGAGAGGAGTTGTAGGGAAAGGGAACTGTATAGGGAAGCCATGGGGTGAAAAACGGATGAGGAATAAACTGGGGATGGGGTAAATTTAGGAAAGGGTTTATATTGGGTATAGGGTAAAAGGGGAAGGTAGGCTGTGGGTAGGGAAGTTGCTGGAATGGATATTGTTTATAATTTTGTGCATAACGGCTGCCTTTGACTGGAATACCTCCAGGCCCAGTAACATTCGCTGCTTGTAAACCCTTCTTTCCTTGCACTATATCAAATTGTACAACTTCCCCATCTCCTACACTTTGCAGGTAATTTTTAGGGTTATTCCTTTTAATGGCAGTTCTATGGATGAATAAATCTTCCCCTGTATCATCTCATGTTATAAATCCAGAGTTGTTTCTGACATTGTACCATTTCACAGTTCTTGTGATTTTCATTGCTACAACTTCTCCTATCACGTGCTTGCGTGTTTGTCGTGGCTGCTTGTCCCGCATGGCTGCTGCCTCGCCAACTCCAATGTCTTTGTCGGGCCCTTGCGTTGCGGCTGCTCCGCGCCCTCCAAGCGGCGCTGCTCCGGCGAGTGTCTGGGCTCTGGCCCCGCGGCCTCCGAGCAGTTCCGCTCCGCCATCTCCACACTGCTTTGAGAGCGGCCCCGTTTCAGCTCGGCGCTGCGCAGCTTCTCATGTCGCTATGGAAACCGCCGCTTCTCCCTCCACAGGGCTCTCCGAGCCGTATGCTCAGAGCAGGCTTCCACGCCGACCCCCGGTTCCTGGCTGCTCGTGGGGGCCGCCTCTCTGCTGCATGTGGCCCACGGCACCCGCGGCGCCTGTGGCATCGCTCCCTCGCTCATGGTTGAGCGGCCGGGGACCCCGAGACAGGGATGGGGTCTGTGATAAGGCGTGGGCTCCCAAGGGGGCCGGGCGCATCCAGCACAGGCACCTCCGCTGGCACGGCTGCAGTCACGCGCTCCTGGGATGGCGGCCACGCGGCCTTGGCCACGGGATTATGGCCATCCTCTGCTATAGGGGTAATGGGACCATACAAATGCTCCTGAAGAGCTTCACTGATTACAAGGCATCCACAGAGCGGTTCAATCACTAATGCATGTTTTGTTTGATCCCTCATCTCACACAAGATCTTGTACCAAAAGCACTTGAGACTAGTTCCAGGAGGATTAATATCAAAAAGTAAGTCTCAAGAAATATAGAAGAAATTTTTGAAAAGCCAGTTAAAAAAATGTTCTAGATCTCCCGGAACAAATACTTTCTTGCTTTGTTGTTCAAGGATTCCTTTAACTTCTAGATACATTTCTTTCTGTGGTTCAGAGAGCCACACTTCCCATGATTCTTCCATAGTCCAGAGAGAATATCCAAACCAAGGTGAGAAGAGAAAGATCTAGAGTGGTTTTTACTCACGAATTTTCTGTCCTTAGGGATCGGGGATCGTTCTGCTTGCAATTCTCTACCATTTATTACAGTGAGGATTCTGTAACATGATATATCAAGCAAGAAGGCCGTGGAAAAGAAATATATATGGATGGATTCTTGATAGATGTTTCAGAGAGATGTTTATTTCTCCAGCCGCATGGCCGGAGCTCTGCCAAGGAACTGCTGCAGTCACGGGACCCGAGGGTCCTTGCCCGTGCAGGGAAACACAAAACAACCAATGGGGAATGAGGCTGACCAGGGGCAGGGAAACCCCGTGCCTCCCCCCAGGGCCCCTCTCCCAGAGCTACATGGCAGGGACCCTGACAGGAATGGCAGGGAACAAAGATGTTGATGAAATGACAAGTGAGGGAGCTGTGGCCTCGGCTGGCCAGCAAAAGCAGACAAGTGGATATGCAGAGAAAAGACCTTGTGGTGAACAGCAGAATGTTCAGGGGGGACCTTCACCTTAATGCACATAAATAAGAGAGTGCTGACAGTATGAGGGAGGTTCTTAAGGGTCTTCCTGGTGATAGGAGAAATGGATGTTAATGTCTTCACAAACAACTCAATCTGAAAGAATCAGCCAAGTTCTGGAAAAAAGGCTGTGGGAGTCTTCACAAACATCAAGCTGCACAAGTTTGTCACAGAACCGAGTGCAGTCTGAACTTCAGGGAAAAATGTGCAGGCTTAGTAGACTTATGAATATTAACTTCTCCACCCAGGGTGGGCTTAAAGCCAATTCTAACAGCCATGCAATGAATTATGGTGGGGGGAGATACTCTTACAGGGGAATATGCAGTGGATGATTCAGAAAGGTTGTACCTTCCTAGTACCTCAGCCAATGGGGAAAGGACGAGGGCAACACGCAGTCAGGAGTTTAGGAAAAAAGGAGGCCATGTCTTCCAAAAACCCAAGAGAGACCCCACAGGGGTATGGCCTAGTGAACTCTCTCCCTTTATTCCAATAAAGTTGATTCTTGCAGGACTCCTCTGTCTCCTTTGTGGAAACTGGCCTTTGACAGCGTGATTTTCCACATGGAAATAAGCATAACCAGGTGCCTATCTGAAGCTGCTGTTCAAATGGACACAGCACATCCCCATGGAAAATGACAGGAGGAATGAGAGATCTATCTGCACCTGCTGGACTCATTGGGATCACAAAGACAAGGTGGGACAACTCACATGACTGAAGCACTGCCATACATGGATACAAGTTCTTTAGGGAGGCCTATGTTCAAAAAGAAGGTTCTGCGAAACTAGAGCAGTCAACCACATCTTAGTCTGTGGTGATCTATTTACCCATGGCTTTTTCCTATCCCAGATTGTTCCCCACTCTGTTCCTTGCCCCTAGCTCTGGGCACTCCCTCAGGCTCTCCCTATTGGTTCCTGTACCCCAGCTCCGCCCATGTACCGCCCCTGTGCCCCTGAGAAAAACCCCCAGCACCCAGACCAGAGGTCTCTCTGCCTCTGAGGGTCATTGGGACAAGATGAGATAAAAGTCCTCTCAAACCCTCATGGGAGACCCTTCTCACCTCCTTTGCCATCACTGGTTGTAGCGCTGATAGCTGCCGGAGCAAGATCGCGGGGCCGTCTGAAATGGACCGCGGGAGGGCGACCATGGTTGCACTGCCCTAAGCAGCCCTGCTGAGTTCTCAGGAAAGCTGCAGCTTGCTAAGCTAAATCTAGCGACTACAACATTAGTCCCTTGGAAGGTGATGGACCATGTAATGGAGAAGATGATCACTGGGAGTCATAAGGGGAAATAATATTCACAGATTCATGGAATATTCTGAGTTGGAAAGGTACCACAAGGATCATCAAGTACAACTTAAGTAAATGGCCCATACGGTGACTGAATCCACGACCTTGATGTTACTAGCACCACGCTCTAACCAACTGGCCTGGCAGCCTTCTCTGAGGCAATTACTGTCTCAGTGGCTAAGGGGTGAGCACTGAATGTTCTTCTTTTTGATTGTAGTAAGAAAGACTTTTGACACAGTCTCCCAAAAAATGCTATAGACAGACGGATGAGGTACAGGCTAGATAAGTGGACGGTAAAGTTCCCTTGAACTGGTAGAACTGCTGGGTTTTAAGAGTTGTCATCAATAGCACAAAGTCCAGTTCAAGGCCAGGAACTAAAGGAGTAGCTTAGGGGCCACAACTTTTCAACATCTTCATTAATGACAATGGAACAGAATGCACCAAAGCAATTTTGCTGATGACACAAAAAAGGGGGATGGCACAACAGATGTTTGTGCTGCCATTGAGAGGGACCTTGGCAGACCAGACAAATGGCCTGACAGGAACCTCATGAAGTTCAACAAAGACAAGTGCAAATTACTGCCCCTAGGGGTAATAATCCTGTGTAAAATCTGGGGACAGACAAGCCTGATAGCACCTTGCCAGAAATGCCCTGGGGGGCACCTGAATTGCCATCAGATACCAATGTGGCCTTGTGCTAAATGCCATGACATCCTGAGCTGCACAGAGGATACTGTTGCCAGCAGGGCAAGGGAGGTGATCTTTCCCCTCTAGTCAGAAGTTTTAAGGTACATCTTGGTGCTGGGTCTGGTTCTGGGCTCCCCAGTACAAGAGAGACACAGACATGGCTGGAGTGAGCCCAATGAAGGGCCACAAATATGATTAAAGTATTGCACTATCTGCTATACATAGAGAGGCTGGGAAAGCTGGGTCTGCTCAGCCTGGAGAGGGAAAGTTCAATGACAAATGAACTACCAACATCTATAAATACCTGATGACAATCTAGAAAGAAGATGCAGATGGACTCTTTTAAGTGGTGCTCAGTGAAAGGAAAAGAGGCAATAAGCACCAATAAAAACCAAGTGAAATTCCAGCTAAAAGTAGTAAAAATATTTTTATCCATTAAAAGTGGCCAAACACTGGAAAAGCCTACATAAAGAGTTTGCAGAGTCTCCATTCTTGGACATACTCAGATTAGACACAGTACTGGGCAGCCTGCTGTAGCTGATACTGCCGGAGCAGAGGGCTAGACCTGCTGAAGGAGCGTACTACACCATCTCCAGAGGTATCTGCCAGTTTCAGCCACCCTGTGATTTTCTTTGATTCTGTTATTAATTTGCTTGTCCTGTGCTCCCAAGTATTCAAAATCAACCCCATGGTAATCAAAAAAACTGTTAAAAGATAAAAATTAATTTCTGATCAAAATATTTATTAACATGCTTACTCTAAGCAGCAAACAATAAACACCCTACAAGACAGACACCTGTCTGTCACTGCAGCAGGATAAGGATGTCAAGTCCTCAGAAAAATTTTCGTCCTGGGTGAGGACAGAACAGAAGAAATAACCAAAAATTACTAATTAAATGTAACAATGATGAGTGGCATCTAAAATATAAATGCCATTATACACACCCATACATGTATACAGGCATCTATACATACATATAGATATATAAAATACATACATCTAAACATAAAATATAAATTACATGTAAACATGTACATACATAGATTTAAATAGATGTACAAACAAGCACATGCTGATAAAATGTTTCAACACACCATACACCTCAAAGAAACACAATTTTAAGAAAAAAGTCACCATCAGCAACAGTAATTGAAAAAACAACACTGTCAGCTAAGACCCAAGCTGAAACACTCAAGTCTACTTTTTTCCACCACCCCCACATTTTCCATAAACTAACACACTACAATACTGAGAGCTTTTAACTCCATTTAAGAGCAAAGAAGAAATTTACAGACCTGCACTCTTCAAGCAACAAGAAAGGTTGTGCTATGAAAAACAGTCTGGTCTTTCTCAAGTCAAAACAGAAGAGCATTACTAAATTATTTCAGTCACTGAAGTAAGACTGTTGTTACGGTAACCTTAGTAGACTTTGCTCTCAGCATTGCAAGGTTGATGCTACATGAAGACACCACAAAGCAGACTGCAGAAAGACTCAGAGATTTGGCACCTTGTTCTACCAGTAGCAATATTTAAGTCATTACTGTTGCTAAGGGTATAGAGACAGCTCTGGTGCTTGAATCTGACATTTCCTTCTATCCCTAAAACATAACAATAAATAAAACCTTTCTGTTCCTGTATGCCCCTACCAATGGTTTTAGAGTAACCTGTGGCTTCCTAGAGACGTAAATGAAATGAGTAGCTATTGTCATTCCACAAGCTATATAACTGTGCTACAAACAGAATTAAAAACACACCCATCACTTCAAGCGATGTTTCTTAACTTTGTTTCACCACCACAATTTTAGTGAATATACTGGGACTTTGAGCACCGCAGCTGCCCCTGTCATCAAGGGAATAGAAGATGGTTTGGGGTAATTCAAGAATCTCTAGGTTCCATTGCCTGCAGTTTAAAAATACAGGACAGTGACAGGTCCTACAAATTATGACTTCTCTTGGAAATGGCATAAATACTACAAAATGGTTTGCAGCACACAGCAGAGAATTACCTGAAAAATCCAAGAGCAGCAAATTAAGACCTGAGTAAAAACCTGACTGTCTCATAATTTATAGCACAAAAATTAAGAGCAACTGCATTGGAAGGGGTGGTGGGCAGGGTGGGGGAGTAAGATTAGCAATATTATTACAAAAAAATTAGTTGGAAAATTATCAGGGATACCTTTGGACTAGATACAATTCAAAAGCATGAAGACATGGCTCACATTTCCACTAAAAACGCAGGGGCAAGAAATTCAAATTCATTTTAGAGTAGATTTTACTACCTTTGCAAGCAGTTTAATATTCCCTCAATAACAATGACAGCAAGGCTCAAGTCTCAAAATGTCAAGCAAACCTCTCCAGTCTGACGTTTAGAGCTTCACCAGAGCTCTGTGTCAGACCACAAAGTTCTAGACCCTAGTATTTAGCATAATTTTAAAGCAAAAATCACCAAGTTTGATAACATGAAAATGGAAAGGTTACCAGGGACTCTAAAGAGACCCAGAAAATTTGTACTGAATGCAAACATGAAAAATAAAACAAGAACATGCATTTTACAAGTAATTGAGAAGTTTGAAATTAAATCTAGTAAGGTCAAGAGTGCTTTGCAAAAATTAAGCCAAAGAAGAAAGGTAGTGGCTTCTTGAAGACATTCACTATGCAGGATGGATCCTGTAAATCCTGTTTTTTCTCTGGTCCTAGAAAATTTATCTTCCACACCTCATAATTATGTGGCAGACTCTTACTGACACATGGCAGTATTTTCAGAAATATCTTTTTATTCTGTAGAACCAGAGTTACACTGCAGTGTTTCTTCAAAGTCTGATCTCTGCTAATTTGCTGAAGAAAACGATTCTCTTGATATCTACAGACACATTTACTGTTAAACTAAAAAAACCTCTTGCTGGCAAACTGACAGATATGCACAACACAGGAAGTTGTGAATGCACAAGAAACAGAGCACTAGCCCAGTATGCACATATTCCCTTGGAGACTTCCTTTTCCAATTGAATTTAGCACCTAGTGAAAAATTTTGGACAGTGTCACCAAGGTGTCAGCAGAAGGTGTATTTTTCTGAATCTGCTTATGGTGCATATGAAAGAAGACACCAAATGAAGGAAGCCAGTTGCCTTTCTTTCTTTTTCCAGAGCTTGTTTCTAACAATTTCAATTGTGTTCCTGCTCTGTTTTCACTGAATGGAAGGTTGGGGACAGTAGGAAGGCAAAAAACAGGGAGACAGAGCACTGGTGAGAACAGATACGTTTCCAAGTTAGATTGTCTTTTCAGCTCTAAAGTTTGAAATTGATAATGGGAAACTGAAGATAGTAAGGAGAATGGGGTATTTTCCACACTATTTGTCAAAGAATTTTCTGCCAGTATCAAATGAAAACCAAGCATTCAATGTGATACTTTTATAAGACTAAGTTTTAAACTGATTAAAAAAACCCAGTAACCATAAAAAGGAAAAATTAAATGCTTTCGTTGTGAAGTCAACACAGTTGTAAGACCTTGGCCTAGATGTGAAGATGGAAAGGCTTCATTTTCTCCTCAGATTTTTTCCCTTAACTGAGGAGTTGTTACTTTAACTTAAATAAGAGTTTGTCTTTTGTTTACAAAGACCTGCATAATTTTCACTATTTTTTTTCATTGAGAAACAACAGAAAATTAGTTTTCTCTACATACTGACATCTCCGGAGGATTAGGAGAAATTTCAATATTCTGTATTGTAAAAGTACAGACTATTTGCAATTCTTAGTATGTATTGCTAACTACTGGAACTGTGAATTTTACAAAATATAAGCGTAAGCCTTCTTTCTTCATAACAGAAATGTCAACAAGAAATTTGTAGCTGAAGTTCATTGAGAAAGATTAGCAGAAAGAAGTTAGCAGACAATGAATTATAATTATATTGATCAAACATATACATACAGACATGTGAAGTGTAATTCACATACTAGTGATATCAAAAATACTATTATTCATTGCAATACCACTAAGTATCTAGGTAGGAAAACATTAAAGCATACAAAAAACCCCATCTGATTGATTTACTGTTTTCCTTAAATTTAGAGGACTGGTTATATGGAAAAAAACATAGAAAAAGACTTACTTTAAAATAAGTATGCTGTTCATCTCTTTATTACCTCATGTTCAGACCTTATGTTCAAAAATGCCCTTATTTTAATTCCGTATTTTAATGAGATGTTTGTGCCAAATTCTAAGAGGTTGTTTTGTAGTGAATAACAAAGAACATATTTTGAGAAATTTGAAGTTCAATGATTTGGCCAACTCAGATTGCAATATCCTAAGCTGAAACCAGCAAGCAGTAAGTTTGTTAATTTGATTACTTGACTAAAATGCCTTCTTTTCTGTCCTCACACATATATATTTTTCTGAGAATAATTTCAGGAGATAAATTCTATTAGTCCATTGCTGAATTTCACAAATGCTACTGATTTCCTCTTTCAATACAATTTCCCAATAAGCTTGCCCATGTTTATTGACTTTTTTAAACCAAACTGGTATTATTCCTTTTAAACATGAATAAAACAAGACATCAGTTTTCTTGTAAAGATTTCAACAAGATGACAATTTAGGTCAGATGCATCAAAAATCATATTTCTTGGTTTTTGGTTTTTTCCCCAAAAAACATGTAGATAGTGACTCCTGATAGAAAGAATATTTGTGCTTGGAAAGTAAAGAGAAGTATCCATACCAATTACTTCTACTTCCCAACTGCAGCTCTTCAGGCAAAACGTCAATTTAAAGGAATATTGAAGGGAATATTATTTATCTATCATAGAAGTTAAACACTGTCTATGCCTCTGAAATTAAGAAGTAAAAAACGGGCAATTTCCTGACAATCCACTTAAAGTTACCAATTATCTTCTGACATTACCTTCATTCTGGGGAATTCAGTAGTCTTTTCAATTCATGTAATTCATTCTGTCCTTTACTTCTTTTCAAAGACACAAATAATACAGCACTAATCTTACAGATTCAGTGTGAAGAAATAGTGTGTGAGACCTAAGATAAAGCTTAAATCATTGCACTTTAAACCTTCAGCACAGGCCTATGTAGACTTTTGCTGACTTGTCAGATATAACTCTAATTAAAAAGTTAAACTTGGGCTTAAAGCCTTTTCAAGTTTAGGGCATTTAGCATTTCTAATTAATGTTTATGTCACTAATCATAATGGTTACTTTGTTACTTTCAGTAGAGATTGGTAGTTCTCTGACCCAAAGCTAATTACAGAACTGTAATGTTTTAAGTCTATCACTACTCAAAAACTGGTAAGATACACCAAGAGTCAAAATGTATCAGAACGAGTCTACATAAACTGGTAGACTTCCAAAAGCCTTAGGTCTTGTGCAACAGAATGTTAAAACACACTGTTGCACATCTCTAATGCATGATACTGCTTTGTAAGTGGAACAACAGTCCTTTTGAGAGGATTCAGACTTGAAGTCATTATGAAATACTTACTTAGCTCTGACCACATCACAATCCTTTTGGAAAAGTTCTTCCTCTTTCACAGCTACCTGAGATGACAAGTTACAGCATATACTGTGCAAACTTTTTATTTGTTGTCTTGTCTCTGCTAGATCAGTTTCCAAATTCTGCAAAGAAAGTATTTGAAATTCATTAAAGCTAATGCAGAAGAAATAATTAAAATCTACTATGCAAGTTATCTATGTAAATAGATATATAGATGTGTCCATACATACACGCATACATTTATTGTGGTCTAAGCAAATACATATAGGTATATGAGCATGTATGAAAAATGTGAAATACCAGAAAAAAATGCGCGTTTCCAATTTTAGGTGGCCACAACTTCTTTACTCTAAGAAGTTTTCCTTAGTTCAATTGCTGGATGTGGAAGGAGGATCCTGAATTAAATCTTTGCAAAACAGTAGTTCCCTATTTAACTACTGAACTGATTAAACCTTGTTTTCTATGTAGAAGCTGCTAAAAAAAAGCAGCTATGCATTCATTGTTTTCAGCTCTCAGAAAAATTTACAATATTGTGTATATGAACTAAGAACCACAGATACAGATTCATTTTTGAGACTGCTTGTTGAACCTGCTCTTATTTTGATCTGTTAATACAATGCAAGGAATAGTTTATTCAGGAAAAGAAACAGCATACAAGAAAACTTCTGAAAGTGCTCACTGAAAACAGTGTAAACAAGCAAGGCTCTGCCTTTTGCCCTAAGCTAGAAGTTAGTCAGCAAACTGTGAAGGTGTATCCAGGAAACACAGCAGTAAGGCACCTTACTCAAGCAAGACTTCAATCTCTACATAAACCTTGCCAGAGTTCCCTCAGAAGAGCACATCAGTCTTCAGGAAGCTTTGTATGACTGTTCTCCCCAGAGTGTTTTGAGGCAAGAATGGAAATACAAATACTACAGCAATATCTAGAACAGAATTTCAGACGCTGGCAACAGCCTTAGACCTGCTTTGGAATCATGCTACTCACAGATGCAACCACTCGTTCTCAGTAAGGTAAATATTCAATGATTCATTAATAATTTAAAATAAAAGCCTCCTAGTAGAATATCATCCCTAATCTACTGCCAAGAGTGTATTAGTTTTCCATTTACATACCGACTTCGTTAGAGACATAAAGAAATGTATATTTTTCCCTTTCAGCAATATCTTAAATACTGAGGTTATCAAAATATTTCTATAACTGAAAAGTGAATAATTAAATTCTAAATAAAATTCCTTAAAATTGCATAAAAATGTCTTATAAGTATTTAGATGTATGAGAAGTGTACTACAATCAAATTCCATGAAATTTTACAAGAACTGTGATGTCCTGTTAGTAACATTGATGTAAGGAAATACCAAAATTCACAGGTGAATGAGGTAGGAAATTAATTTGTTTCTTGACAAATATCAGGCTATATACTTGGTGTACCCAACAAAGGAGTCACCATTCAATGTCAAAGGCTAGGTAAAAAACCTTATTTTTCCTTGAATAACGAAAAAATCAAAATGATAGGAGACAGTTCACTATCAACATATGAAGAAATTTTTTTAATGTAATGAGGTATTTGTAACTTGCAGACAAATAATTGTAGGGTTTCTCCTCAGTATTTTTCTCCTCTGCAGCTAAAGGTATTGAATATGTGAACAAAAACTGTAATAGTTCATATATTCTGTGAATAAATTCTATATGACTATTTTTAATACCACACTATAGAGTTGCAGAGGTTTTCCATGGAAGGGATGAAAAAAATCTAACGTTACCAGTGCTGTAAGTTCCTGTCACCCATTGCACGGTACAATACAGAGAATACGTAACACATTATTTTGTCATAAATACAACTTTAGAAGTTATCTAATGGCAGAATTTAAAATTATAAAAAAGTATCCTTCAGTACTTCCATTTGTGACATATGTGACTCCAGCTCTTGCTTTCAAGTAAGAAATTAATCAGGTAAATCTTTTGAACCAATTTTGAAAGCTTGAGTTTTTTGGAAGCATTACTGAAAAACATGAAAATAGGGAAAGAAAAAACTTGTTATACAAACACCTTACCTACTGAAATACTGCATACTGATGTACAAAAGCTCAGCTTAATACTGAAATCAGAAATCTAAAACAGAATCATAGAATGGTTTGGGTTAGAAAGGATCTGAAAGGTCATCTAGTTCCAGCCTCCCCACCATGGGCAGGGAGATCTACTAGGTCAGCTTGTTCAAGGCCTTATCCAACCCGGACTTAAACACTGCCAGACAGCAAGAGAAGGTGAATTTAAAAGAACTTCAAAATGAAAAGCATAAAAAACCAAGGCATGAGGCAGCACAGTTATGCCCATTATGGAGTCACTATGAATTAACACTACAGTTTTGTTATTTGTAGCTTCAAACCTGTTGAAAGTCACTTTCAAAGACAGTAGCTTTGTTTTCACGCTTTTTCCTGTTACATATTATGACAGAAGTGAGAGTAATTTTTCAAGGTCCCATCTCAATAAAACTCTCATTTTTTAGTGGAACTAAAATCGTAGGCTCCTCTTGAGAGAGATGGCTGTTTCTTTGCAAGTTCTGACCTTCAGACTTTAGAAACTTCAAGAAGTACCATGCTAACTAGGAATTAACAAAAACAAACAAACAACGCACCAGTAAGCAATTCCACTAGCTTTTACTTCACTTCCACTTAAAATCTGCCAGCCTGACATTTTTTCATCTACATACAAAACCTTTTGTGACTTGAGTTTGGGGAAAAAGTCATCTTGATAATAAACAATAGCTTAAGTAACCTTCACCTAAAGAACAATCAAATAACTCAAATACCTAATTGATTCTTAGATAGGGAGACAGATGGCTGGTTGGCAACTTTTCCACTTGTTCACTTTTAGGATATATAGAAAACTCTGGGAAGCACAAAAGAAGCACAAAAACTTCTCAAGAACTATTTTAGGCAGAAAGCAAAGACCTAAGTCAACCTTCTGTATACTGTACATTATTTACATGAAGGTACATACAGAAAGGACAAACAATAAAACACTACTGTCAACTTTTTTGCCACCTTATCAGGTATCCTCCTGTTAACCTGTCTCACTCTGATTTCAGCTAATATGACAAAACTTTAAAGAAATGTTCTTCGAAAGGACAAACTAGCCATAGCAGCTTTTCCTTTCTCTCAATTTGAAGAAGTTGAATTTTATACCCGAATTCAGGTTACAGTAGGTTAGGAAAAACAACCAGTCTTTGAAAGTGAGAAGTGGCACTTTTCTTCAATGGATATGGTTTAAAGACTGGGGTGGGGGGAAAAAAAAAAAGAAAAAAAAAAGGCTAATAACACTTAGTTCAGCCTCTGTACAGGCGACCATTTTTCCAAAGAAGCAATCTGTGATTTAGATGTTACATTTCTAGCATCTAATACAGGTTTTAAAGGCAATGTTGGGCTAGCTCATTTTGATAAGGACTCTTTTTATTCTTTCAGATAGAGGAGACTAACATTGATAACATCTGCATACAACACATCTTTAATACTGTAAAATTCCTTGTTTATTACTAAAAAACATGTACAAAAAGATGCTGATTCAACTCCCAAATTAAAGGCTGAGAGGCAGCCAACACTCCCAGCACCCCTGGATGCAGTTCATCTCAGGCTGTCCCAATGGACGTGTACTAGTCAAGTTCCCTCAGGTATCTTCTAACACATCCATTCTTAGTACTTCACACTGAAGTCTCTCTCTAGGCACAAACTTTTGGGGACGTCTTGGAGAAGACTGAGGGAAAGACAACATTTAGTACCTCTGCTGTACCTATTACCTTTTGTAATTATAATTGTTACATTTCAGCAGCAGATCCCCATTTTCCGTGTTCAGCTTTTCACTGATAAAGCAGTGCAAGAAACTCTGGTTTTACCAGTCATTATTTGCAACTCTAAACTGCAGGTAGGTTACCGCCACCCTTCCAGACAATGTTTCTCAACTCCTCCTTTACAGATTTCACTGTTTCCACTTCTTGAATACTGTTTTCCACCTGCAGCCTACACTGGAGTCTAGTGGTGAATTCTGTTTCGCCAAGCTGATCTCCTCATGCATCCACTTTTTTTCCTGAATATCACAGTGGACCATACTTGGGCTTGGAGGAAGCTGTCTTTAAAGACATGATAGTTTTTCCTGAGCTCCTTACTCTTCAAGGCTGCTTCTCACAGGATTCCACCGACAAGTTCCCGGAACAGCTGAAGACTCTGCTTCTAATTCCAGGACTCTACTGTGCTACTTTCCTTCCATCATTGTCTCAAGGTCTTGGCCTTGACAACTTCATGGTCATTATAGCCAAGACTGCCACTGATTATTATTTTCTTAATCTGTTCTTCCTTGTTTGTAAACAGCAAATCCAACCGTGTGACAGCCCTGGCTGTCTCAGGCAACACCCATCCCCAGAAGTACCCTCTGTCACACTCTAGACACCAGCTGAACCTGCTTGTAAAACCCCTCTGAAATACCAACTCTACTAATTCTCATCCCTACAATCACCCAGCTCTTTCACTCATCAATGTGCCTCATCAGCCACAAAGACAGAGACATAAAACTTATTCTGTGTTCATTGAAGGGATGGGTAACAGATTTTCAATAATTTGTCCAATATTACAAGTATTACATTTGACAACTTAAAAATTATTTTATCAGTTTGGCGCACAGTAGATTTTTCTTTCCCAAGAATCAACAAATAATTTCTTCTCCTGGGAAACCTATAACGCTTTCATCATAACCAGTCCAAAGAAGTCAATTTGCAAGAACTTTACTTCCTGTGAGATCTGAATTAAGCTCTTTCAAAAGAGTTTCCATCACCATAACAATCAGAAGCATCACCAAAATTCCTAGTTCAGGAAAAAAGGGAATTTCTGGGTGACGTGTTAATTAGATAATTAAGGCAATGAATATACTTCGATAATGTAAAAGAACACAGCATTGTAAGTGTACGTTAGTCATGTAAACAAAAAGAATCCACTACCTAGGTGTGTATATAGGCAGCTGTTGAACACTAAGATAGCATGTTTGTGGCTCATTTCTTGGAGGAATTTAAAAAACACTAGCCAACTTCCACCAGGAAACAGGAAAAAGTATCATCTAAATAAGAGAAAATACTCTGTACCATGTATTCAGTTATTTCCTTTTTTTGCTTTACCATAAACTATCATAAACTTTTTAATATATTCTAAGCAATAATAAGACCCATTACAGAACAGAGATCTTTGGAGGCCAGGACACAGTGTATTTGGAACTACATGTTCTTCCAAAACAATGAAGATCAAGTCTACTGCAACAAGATTATAGGTAAATAAATTACAAATCAAGAAAAAAATTGTGGTAATACTTTTAAGCTTTTATTATTTTACACACATATATATTATCTGAAAGTACAGCATCTTCTATTTTTTAATGATTACATTTTAAGATGACTATTTGAAGTCAGATTCCTGCTTTGCAGCATCAATTTTTAAAAAGCTGTGGGTCTTAAGTGATAGAATGTAAATGAATGCAAGTCCCCACTGGTAGATTTGAATATATAACTTGCTATTTAAAGAAAATAACTTGTAGTGAAATGTCTGGAGAAGTTAATTCTCAAATAACATCTAGGAGTCCATTCCACTTCATACCTTTATTCTGGCATCATTGCCAGATGTTTCCCTATTACCGCAGGCCTGGTTCCTACGGTATATCACCGTGTCCCGCAGCCATAGGGAGGAGGAGGAGGAGAAGATCCAGCAGGCAGGAATTGTGCAGCAAGATTGATTTATTTAATTATTTTGCAAACTCTTTTATAGACTTTTTTCTTCATAGTCTAATTGGACAAAGGACCAGCCACCCCTTGGGGGTGATTGGCCAAAATCCTAAAACATCCATTATCAAAATATTTTCTACTATACCATAAACAAGACTTTCCAAGGTTGCAGGTGGCTTGGTTGTTTACATTCCCTGCTACCTCTTCTGTGAGAGAGGAAAGTCTCTCACGGACTTAGAAAAATAACAAGAAGATCCTCACTAACAGCATTTTTGTACCTACAATTCCCCCTTTTTGTTTTATAAGATAACAACCCTACTGTTAATCCTAAATAGAAATCTACATCAGTTATTAATTCTAAAAATGTCCTTAAGGCTTTAACTATCAGACTCCATAACAAGAAATTCAAAATTCAGTCTCTGCTTGTGGAAGGACCATCCCAGTCTCTGCTTGTAGAAGGACCATCTGCCTGATGGTTGACATCCTGGTCATCATCAGAAGAGTCATTAGGCTGATGATCTACATTCTGGTTGCCATTTGGATGGTTGGCGTTCTGGTCATCATTTGGAGGTTGCCTGTTCTGCCTCTGCTGCCATAGGTCAGGGCGAACGCATTTTGAAGGTAGCCACCGTATCCCAGTATCTGTGGAAACGCAAGCATACCCACGACCCCAAACGATAAGCTCATGAGGGCCTTCCCACTGGTTAGTGAGTAAATTCCGCACCCAGACTTTTGCCCGGGATAGCTGTCTGTCTGTCGCCTGCAGACTGCAATGAGAGAAAATGATTCAGAATAACAGGATTATTTGAATTTTGTGGTACTGTAAGGTGATTAATTGTATACAAAGCTTTTGCTAGTCGGCTCTGTGGGGTTTCTCCATGCATTCCCCTTTTCTGTTTGTCCAAAACACGCTTCAAGGTACCATGAGCGCGTTCGACAATGGCTTGGCCAATAGGAGAATGTGGGATACCAAAGGCATGGTCTACACCCCATAGGTGTAAAAACTGCCGCGTCTTCTCCGAGGCGTAGGCAGGACCATTATCGGTTTTCACAGAAGCTGGCACGCCCAGGACTGAGAAAGCCAATTTCCAATGGGCAATGACATCACGGCCCTTCTCTCCAGTGTGAGCAGTAGCCCACATAGCTGAGGAGAAAGTGTCAATAGACACGTGCACATATTTCAGCCGACCAAATTCTGGGATGTGAGTTACATCTGTCTGCCAAATCTGCAAGGCTTTTAGCCCTCTGGGGTTTACCCCCGCTGGCAAAGGCGCAGCGAGTCCGTGACAGTCAGCACAAGCGCTGACAATGTCGCGCGCCTCGGTTGGCGTTAAATGAAACTGCTTCTGCAGGGTATGTGTACTTTGATGGAAGAAACAGTGCGATGCCTTGGCTTGTGCAATTTTGTCAGGCTGAGGCCCTACCCACGCAGGGTTGGCCAGCATGTCAGCCCTGGCATTGCCTTCTGTTAGAAACCCTGGTAAACTGGTGTGGCTTCGAATGTGCAGAATGTAATACGGATGCACTCAAGCTTGAATCGCAGACCACAGGGTTTGCAACAGTGAAAACAGAGCCGCATTGTTCACCTCCTTCAGAAGTGAACAATCTAAGTGTTGGGTGATATCTGCTACATAAGCAGAGTCAGTAACCAAATTCAAAGGTTCCTATGAGAATCGTTGAAAAGCCATGGTAACAGCCCTTAATTCAACTAACTGAGCAGAGCCTGACTTCTGTTCCTTCAGCACCTGCCATTCCGATCCCTCCTTCCAGGTAACAATGGCTTTCCCAGTTTTCCCTGAACCATCCGTAAAGACGGTGGGTCCTTGCACCGGCACTCGGCTATTTCTCAGCTGCAAGGAAAGTACGGTCAGTTTTGCCAGCTGCAGTAATTTATGGCTGGGCAGATGGTAAGTGATCTGCCCTGAAAAGTTTTGCAGCGCGCTTTGCAAAGGAGCACTATGGATGAGGCTCCACTCAAAGTATTCCTTTGAGATCGGAATGACAATTACTGCAGGATCCACAGCCATCAGTTGCAAACACCGTTGATGGCATTTGATTATCAGAGAAGCGACCAATTCAAACACTGTGGTCACCGTCTTTTTGGCTGGTGAGGCAAAAAGACCCATTCTAGGATATGCAAAGGATCAGGCCATTGTGTATTCCACTGTCCAATGATACCTGCAGGATGGAGGTCTGGAATAGTAATGAAAACAGTGATAGCAATGGAGGGATCCACTCGATAAACCTGACGAGCGGAAACAGCCCGTTGGACCTCCTGCAGCGCTTGCCGCGCTTCCGGAGTCAACTCCCGAGGTGAATTCAGATCAGGGTCCCCTTTTAGTGTATTAAAAAGAGGGGAAAGCTGCTTTGCAGTTAGACCTAAATAAGGTCGTAACCAATTGATGACACCCAACAGCTTTTGAGCATCATTCAAGGTTTTAATCGAATCCAGGAATTGCACCTCTTGGCGTTGGATAGTTTGGTCCAAAATTTTCACTCCTAAATATTTCCAAGGAGGATGCTGTTGAACTTTCTCCGGAGCTACCTCTAATCCATAGGCATGCAGAGCAGCTGAGGCTGTATTCTCAGCAGCTCGTCCCGAGTGGATGCTGCCACCAGGATATCATCCATGTAATGGTAGCAGCGTGCATCAGGAAACTGCTTGTGAACTCCGGCTAAAGCTTGGGCGACATACCACTGACAGATAATTGGGCTGTTCCTCATCCCTTGAGGGAGGACCTTCCATTGGTATCTCTTAGCAGGTTCAGCATTGTTAATGGCAGGCACAGTAAAGGCAAATTTTGGTTTGTCATCAGGATGCAAAGGAATTGTGAAAAAACAATCCTTTAAATCAATGATCAGGATGTCCCACTCCGTAGGAATCATGGTGGGAGAGGGCATGCCAGGCTGCAATGCCCCCATACCTTCCATTACTGCATTAACTTTCCGGAGGTCCTGCAATAACCTCCATTTCCCTGATTTCTTCTTAATTACGAAAACAGGAGTGTTCCAGGGGCTAGTAGAAGGTTCAATGTGCCCCTGTTGTAACTGTTCCTGAACCAACTGATGAAGGGCGTCTAACTTCCCTTTTGGTAGGGGCCACTGCGGCTCAAAGACTGGTGTGTCAGTCAACCACCGCAAAGGCAGTGTAGGATGCTGTGCGCCCCCACGCACAGTGACCCCCACTAAAAATTTGTCCCAATCCGTACGCCCCAAGCTGCCAACACATCCCGCCCCCAAAGGTTAAGGGAAGTGGTAGTAACATAAGGCCTAATTGTAGCTGTGTGCCCCTCTGGGTCCCTCACCATCACAGGCTGTTCGCTTAAATAGCTCTGTGTGGATCCTCCTAATCCTGCGATGGCCGATCCCACCGGGGCTAAAGGCCATGAGGGAGGCCATGCAGAGAAGGAGATGATAGTTACATCAGCACCCGTATCAATCAAACCTCGAAGCTGAGTCCAGGGTGGATGGGCGTTCGGCAGGACCAGGGTACAGGTCATCTGTGGCCTTTGGTCAGAGATGTCTGCAGTCCAGAAGGCCTGCGGAAGTCCCGTAGATCCACTGCCGTTATCTTCGTGAGTTTGTTGCTCTATCCTGGGGACACAAGACTTAAAAGGCACTAATTTAGCAAGGCAGGTCTTTTCAGGAATAGTTACAGGGGGTTTTTGCGTGGAGACCATAGCACAGATCTGACCTTTAAAGTCAGTGTCAATAACTCCTGAGTGCACTAAGATTCCTTGATGGGCAACGTCAGGTTTTCCCACCAGCATCGCACTGGATCCCTGGGCTAAGGGTCCATATGCGTCCAAGGGAACCTTATAAACACCGCTAGAGTCTAAGACAACTGCAGCTGAGGTATGGACGTCAAAACCGTCTGATCCCTGGGTGCTGTCTCTAGGGTGGCTGGGTAGGCCTGTGCCTGTACCTGTGCCACTCTCTGGGGGAGCGACTGCATCGGAGAGCAATTCCCCCTCCTTGCACCCCGGCGGAAGTTTCCCGACAAAGGCTGACCATTGGCATGAGTCCGGGATCTACAGTAGCCCGTGCAATGCCCTGGCCTGCCACACCTCTTGCACTGGGGGATTGCTGTGTTCTCTTTTTGGCTCGGCTTAGGCTGCTTCCTTTTTTTCACCTGTTTTGGTTGCTTTGGTTCACGACCAGAAGATGCGTGAACAGGCTGCAGGAACGCAGCCAAAGCAGACCTTCTCTGGTTCCCAGATCCCACCTTAGTGCAGGCTTTGACCATGTCTGTTACCTCAGGATCCCCTGGTAAGGCATCTATGATTTTTCTGCACTCCTCGTTTGTGTTATCTCTCACTAACTGCCTTAACAACAACTGTCTTAACCCGTCATCCTCAACCTGCTTCTCGAGAGAAGCAGCAACTTTCTCTACAAAAGAAAGGAATGACTCTGATTTCCCTTGAACTATTTCAGTATATCGCTTTCTGGGTGCTGACAACTCTATGGTTTTCAACAGGGCAGCCATGCTGACCTGTTGAGCTTGCTGCAGGATGCTAGAGGGCAAGTTACCCTGTAGACTGGGATCAGAGAAGGGACCAGTCCCCATCAAAGCATCCACTCCTGCTGTCTGTCTAGGATCAGCAGCAGGGAGCTGCAAATTTGCTAATGCAGTCTTGTTGGCCAGCTTTCTCCAGGCTTTCTCAAAAACTGTAAATTGTACAGGTTGAAATAGAATTTGACCTAAGTGTCTGATATCAAATGGAGAAAGCAAATCTGTATTTATCACCCTTATTATTTGCATAACCTCAGCAGAACCTAGCCCATATTGTGCCACCTTGGATTGGAGGTCCTGGGCAACTTTCCAAGCAATTACCTCATGCTTGTCATGCTCTCCTGAATCTGGGAGAGCCTTATACACTGGGAAAGCTCGGATCGCTTTTGGGGAACCAGTACCATCCTGAACGTCGGGCACAGCCTGCGGATGGAGTGTAACAGCTCCCCAGTCACCCCCAGAATCCTCAGATCTATTTGGCATTCCAAGGATTTCTAATAACCTCCAGTCACCCTCCCCCAATGCTTGCATCTTAAGAGACTCTAGGAAGCGATTATGATGCGTCGGACGCACTGTTACCGTGCAGTCCGGAAAGGTCCAGGGGCGAGGCCGGCGCAGCCTTTTTCTTCGCCGCGCGGCTACAACCGCCTGACGACCTGGGGCCAGAACCTCATCTGCCTCACTGCCTGACGAGGAATCATCAGGCAAAGGCAACTTTGGGGTGCTGGGAGGGAACAGAAATGTACGGGAAGGAGGGGCACTTTGGCTAAGTTCGCCAGAGCCAGAACAGACAGGACAGACTGCAGCTGGCTGCGCGGCAGTTTTTACAGCAGTCTCTTTACGGGAGGCCGTCTCGGCCAGATCCGACCGAGCCGGTACTGAAGCTGCAGCCGACTCTGGAGCTACGGCTGCACTCGGTGCCGCGCTCGTCTCCCGCACAGCAGCCACGTTCGGTGCGGTTGCCGCTTCCACTGCTGTTTCGCGCTCCCCGGGCGCGCTCGGCGCCGCCGTCTCTGGCCGGCGCTCAGCAGCCGCTGCCACTTTCAGGTTTTCCCGCGGCAGCGCTGTTCCCGGTTTCGCCGCCGGCCGCGCCGTTTCTCAGCTCAGAGCCGCGGCTCCCGCTTCTGGCAGGGGGGGCGGGGTGGGCGTGGGCGGCGCGGACAGCATGGCCAGCGCTGGCGCCGCTTGCAGCGCGGGCTTGGGCATTCGCCGCTCTAACAGGCTGAGCAAGTCCTCCATCCTTCGGGATAGGTTTCGTAGCTCTGTCAGAAAGGGCAAATGCTGCATAAAAAGGTCCATGGTTCGGTTCTGCGACTGCGCAGAACAGTCCAGCGCCAGGGAGGGCAGCGGACCATAGCCAGGCAGTCCCAGGGGAGGCACGCCCGGCGCAACGCCCGCTAAGTTAGATCCAGGTGCATAGGGAAGTAAACTAGGAGGCTCTCTGGGTGTCCAAGTTGCTAAGCCGCTGATCTGCAGCCCTGGATAAGCTGTGGCTGCCGTCCAGCCAAACAGCAAGGCAGGCTGCGCGCCCTGCCTCTGCCCTGACCCCCCCGCCTCTGGCGGCGCGGGGTTCCTGGGGGCTGCGGAGTTCTGCGACTGTGCAGGGTGAGCCGGCGCAGGCTCTGCCTGTGGAGCCGGGGGGGTTATTCCAAATCCACCATCACTTGCCCCAGAAGCCCAGTCAGCGGGGCCCCCCTCGGACATTCCTCGGTCACTCATCACCGAGACAGGCGAGCCAGCCCTGCTATCACAGTCAAGGGCTGTCAGCAGAATAAATAACGACCTCCAGGTTTTGTATAATTCTAACGCTGCCGGCTCCCCAGTCGGGAGCACGTGTCGGACAGCAGAGCCGAGTTCCTGCCATAAGGAAAAGTCCAGGGCAGTATCTCTGTCCATGGAAATCCCTTTTAAAGTAGCCCAGTCTAATAATTCCCGAACTGAGTTTTCAGGAATGGAGGTGTGCAATATGCTAAACACACCCTTCCAGACCAGTACGACAGCATCGTTCTGTGAGCCGCTGTTCGCCATTTCTCAGTTCTGTCGGACCTCCCAGTCCCGGGGGGTAAAGGAACAGCGTACCTCTACAGGAATTCGGCTTGGCTCTCAGCAGCAGGACACGTCAGAGAGTGCAAATCACATCGGGCAGCACCAAATATTACTGCAGGCCTGGTTCCTACGGTATCACTGTGTCCCGCAGCCATAGGGAGGAGGAGGAGGAGAAGATCCAGCAGGCAGGAATTGTGCAGCAAGATTGATTTATTTAATTATTTTGCAAACTCTTTTATAGACTTTTTTCTTCATAGTCTAATTGGACAAAGGACCAGCCACCCCTTGGGGGTGATTGGCCAAAATCCTAAAACATCCATTATCAAAATATTTTCTACTATACCATAAACAAGACTTTTCAAGGTTGCAGGTGGCTTGGTTGTTTACACTCCCTGCTACCTCTTCTGTGAGAGAGAAAAGTCTCTCACGGACTTAGAAAAATAACAAGAAGATCCTCACTAACAGCATTTTTGTACCTACATTTCCCTTTTCCATTGTGCCTCCTGTTTCCTCAGTTTCTCCAGGTCACTTAGCAGGTCAGCACAGCATATATTTAATTCCTTATTTTCCTCCTCCAGGTTTTTTATAACCAGTCTGTTTTGCTCTTCCTTCTTTCGTGCACACTCCTCAGTGTCCTGTAGAACAGTACCACAAGGGCCGATAAACAAAAAAGTGAGAACTAATCAGCAAATATAAACTGTGCAGTTTTACCCTCACAGCAGCTTCTTCTATATTTGATGGCCAAGGTCACCTGTGTACTTTTATTGGCCTCCTTCATGCAGGTGGAAGGGTCATATTTTTTAGCTGGATGACAGCTTTGATGAGTACACATTTGCAAAGAGCCCATTAATTGATCAAGCTGCCTTTGATGCTGTCCCCAGCTATTTTTGAGACCCACACAGACATATCCTCCCAGACCTCAGCTTTATCAATTAATAATGCCAGTCCCATCAGAATCTAATTACAAGAAGCCACATCTTCACACTTCTACTTTCTTTGCTCCATTTCCATCATTAACTATTTATCTGAAAGTTACAAGCTTGGATTCTTGGCTTTAAAGCATCTTTCTCAGTTGGCATGTGAGAAAACGGTAAGGTATAGCAAGGCCTAAGGCAATTTTTTCTCCAAGCTTGTCACTTTCTGTGCCACAAAGGCTGACACTGCTTAAAGAAGTACTTCAAAGCTACAGTCTTACAAAACTATGTACAAGTCAATATACCTTAAGTTCTTGGCTTTTATCTTAAAATTTCCGGTTCAAGTTACCGAATTCATTCTTCAAACGGGTATTTTCCTCATCCACAGCACTTTTTCTCTGCATTAAGCTGTTTATCTCCTGCTGCTGTCCTGTGAGTCTCTATTTAAAAAAAAAAAATTTGTTCATAGACAAAAAGCAAATGGAGAAGAGCATGCATGTCCTGTGTTTTAGGCCTATGAAATGTAACTATCTGACATATGCAGTTTTCACAGCATTATTTTAATTCATTAGTACTTTAATCATACTCAAAGCTGAATGACTGTAAGACACAGTAATGCAAATGAGGAACCAAATATTCTGCTGCTACTGAACAAAGAAGCCTATAAATGCAGAACTGAATGGAAATTACTCAATGAAGCTTATACAAAAACAGTCATTTACAGAAGTTATATCTGTGTTTATGGATTAAGAATATATTAGAATACCATTTAACGTGCACTGCTAGCACATCAAAAATTAAACCAAAGAGCTGAATTCAAAATTCTCCACAACTTCCATATTTTGTGACAGTAAACAGAAATGACTATTAAGTGAGGCTACCAAAACGATTATGATACAAAATAGTTTTAAAGAGAATTAAGTCTGGCTGAATTTAGAGCTCAAGGAAAATAATACAACATTGCTCAACACATACTATAGGTCAGTTCACCCACAAACAGAAAAATCCCACTGCCATAAAACAAGAACTTCAAGTTTCTGTGATAATTTCATTTGATTCTCATGATACTTGCAATGCCATTAGAACTGTGTTTTTCTGAAGGAGTCTGCTTTAATTCCACAGTCTATTTTGTCTCATCTCTTTCTAAATCAAAAGGGCATTAATCTGTAATATTTTCCTAGCAGTGACACCATAACTGTGGTACAAAATTGATGAAACTTTCACGTCAGTACTGAAGTCTATCTGCTTCACTTTTAATACACAAGCTAAAATGAAATGTGTACAGAAATATGAAAAATTAACAACAAAACAATAATCCTCTGGATTATTCTACAATACATCTGATAATACATGTAAGAGTTTTCACTGTCTAAAGCTTACATCTGGTTCATAAGTATGTCAGACATAAAAAAGAAGGAAAACGTGCTGAGTAAAAAACACGCAAAACAGTACATTTGAAGTCGCATTTTCACCATTCAAAAGACAAAACATTTGCTCTTTGGATATATTATTACACTTGCAGAAATAAACTACTGCTGGCAGAGATGATTTAGTTGAATCTTTAAAAAGGTATGTATCCACATTACTATGGAAAGCATCAGTAATTTTGTTTGTTACCCTCCCACTCCCTGGTCCTCATGGAATTAGAGTAAGCGGCTCCTTTGAGTCTTCCTTCTAGCTCATTACTACTTAACATTTATCAAAAGTCTGTACTTGGAGACATCCTTAAAACATCATTAAAAATCTCACCTGTCTGAAAGAGACTATTGGCTCTGACCTAAAAATTCACAAACACACATTTTCATAAAAGCTCCAGCTCTTTAAGGCATCTAATTCCTGAGAACACAGGTACATCATATTAGTACCTAGTTTCATTATACACTGTGCAGAAACTGGTAAGCATATGTGTATTTGTGAAGCAAAATCAGATATATTTGGGTTCTGTTTTGAATGGGATGTTTTCCAGCAATTTAGAGAATGAACAGAGACACGATGGTACAAAAGTGCAACTAGATATTTCAAATGTTTGTTCTGTATTGCTCAGGATTAATTTTCAACTGAAATAAACTACTTACTGTGAATACCTTGCAGAATAGTCAGACGGGTTATCCTGAATCAGACTTGCACACTAATTACTTATCTCCACAACTGACTGACTTAGCACTTTGAATCAATCAAAAGGCAAATATACCACATCGATCACTAAGCAGCAAACTCACCTGAGTAGTCTACAAAGTCATCTACTGCAGCAGTAGTGAAACATTACCTAGGTAAGTTACACTTGCATGGAAAAAAAAATGTTATGTTTCAAAGCATTTTTTTGGGGCATCACTTTGCATGCTCTTATCTTTTCCTCTAAATGAATTGAACTTTTACTCACATATCTGCTTATTTCATGCACTTATAAAGAAGAGAAAAAACCAGAAGTATTACAAAGGAGCCATAACTGGGTAGAAATAAGGGTCATAAAAAGGAATTTCTGAGATACAGACAATTAAGTAAACTATCATCTGCCTTTTCCTGTGCAGCTGTTTTTGTACTTTGCTTCCTCAACCTATATATTACTTCATATAATAGGAGAGTAAAGATTGATTTCTTACAGCAGAGAACACAAGCAGTGTTCCTAAAAGACTACCCTATTCTGGTAGGCAAGGGAAACAGCAGAGAAAAAAAAGATACCAAATCAACACATGGGGCAACTTCTGACATGAGGTTATTTTGACAGATTTCACCAGGTAAAACACCCATCAGGAATTCATCTATTCCCATAGTATCTACTGATTTTTGTCTAGATACTATATAGACAGTCTGACACTACACAAGAACAATCTCAACTTGCACTTTGAGTTGACTCAGTCATCCTTGTTTGAATACAATAGGGCAAAAGCAGTGTTTGACAGCTTGGAGGTCAAGAACCATAAAAAACCCTAATGTAACTAAGACATTTAAAGTACACTTTGACAAACTTCCAAGAAAGAAACCTATTCTAAAATGAATTTGTTCTAATCAAAACCAAAAGAATCTGATTTTACCCTTCTGTTTAGGTGGGAAGAATCAAAGAGTATCCCCTGTATACTGCTGGAGCCCAGAGTGCTCCAGGCAACAGTACACAGAAAGAAACACTGTGACCTGGTGGAACAGACCTTTTGACGCTCAGAGGACTGTCATTCCAGAATTCATTTTCATCCTTTCCCATGGCATCTCTTTACCTACAGTACAATTTTTTTGCTTCCATAATACAGCTACACTGTTTACTACCAAATACTATTTCTTTTTTAAATACCTTCATATTAATCTGAAGAGGAAGCAAAATCACATACTAAGTCAAACTGAGAAAATCTGCTATGAAAACAACAGATCAAAACCAAAAGGACACAATAGCCTTTTTTGTCCTAAATCTGAACACATAAGTCTTTTCACAGCAGTAGGATGTCAAAATTATCTTCATGTGAATAGCCAAAAAAAAAAAAAAAAGGTTTTAAATTAAAACCTCATTTTTACCCATTTGTGAATTTTCACTGTGGAGACAGTGAAAGGGGTGACAAAAGCAAACCTTTAATTCCAGGAGTCTGATTCAAAAAAAAAAGTGAGTTAGGACACAATTACCAGAAGTTACATACTGTTTGATATTGCAGATATCATCACTGAAATTCCAGTCTTTAGCGAAATATTTTTTAATCTACTACATAAAAAGCGTGTAGAAAGAACTACGAAACAACAGCTGTACATGTTATTAGTACATTAAGTGCATTCCAAATTTTCTTATTTTGGCGGTTGAGGCAAAAATGCGGGAAACCAGCTCCTAACCCTGCATTTTGAAATCAGATCAGACTCCACTACTAAATCAGTATTGCATAGCTACCTCTATACAGGTTCATAAAATGTAAGTAAGAGTGGATTTTATTTCATCTGAAGCAGTTAACCAAAACTGGAGTAAAAACTATCTAGCAGAAATGCAAAACTGACATATCCTTCAATGTTGCTGCTAATACAGAAATGCACCAACACACTGGGTGTTGAAGCACTTCATGAAAAAATTCTGTGCACAACAATATTAATGGAGTCCATCTATGAATGCAACAAAGGGGCATGCATTTGATTTTTACTACCAAAAGGATCAGGGTAACAAATATTAAATTCTGTGCTTTCTTCATTGCATTCTTTATCAGAAGCTTTTAGTGTGCAGTAGTCCACTTCTAATACAGCACATGGAAAAATATTACTAAAGTTAAAATCCTGACATCTTATGCAGAAAAAAAATTAATTTAGTAATGAAATTATTTTATTAAATTTAAATGTGGGAATACCATTTCTTTTAAGGTTCTCCTCAGAATTTCTACTTCAACATTTTACGACATATTTTCTCCCTTTCATCATCTCTTTTTCCTCGCCAAGTAGTTGAGGTTGACTTACCACACTTTTAACCCCTCCTCTCCTTCCTGTTTTCAATTTCTAGCAGGAATTTATCAATAAGTATACACCATTAGAAATGTGCCAGTGACATTTTGTATCTTCCCTTGATTAAGCTTTCTTAAATTTCTCTCTATATTTTTTCAACTTTATTAATCCTCATGGTTCTTGAGCACTCATATGCACATTTAACAAAAAGCATTGCTAGTCATATTCTCATACAGTCCTCCAAAACAAAGGGAAAAAAACAAAACAAAACAAAAAACTAATAAAAGAAGTTCCCTTTCTTTCATCTCATGACTATTCATTAGATTCTTAAATTATTTTCAGATGTAGGACAAACAGAAGTTCAATGCAAATAGTTCATGAAAAGGTAACCATGTGCTGTGAGAGTCATCAGCTGCATTCTACAGTCTGTACAGTGTCCTTTCAGAGTCTGAATGACAGTAGCTAGTTATGATATAAAATATCAGTTATTTTTAAATCCATACTGCTCTAGAAGTAAAATGCCAACAGTGCTACCTGATTCTACCATAGGTTCCAGAGCATACCTGTATTCACAGCTAAGTATTCAACTTGAAACTTGTCTCCTAACAAGGATGAAAAAACAATGAAAAATAGCAGCTGACATATAATGGATTAAAATGTAACACATATAACAGTATTTTGAATGCATGTCCCATTTTTAATTCTTACTTTTCATTCCTAATCTTCTGCCAGAACAATCTTAAACAAATTAAAAAAGCAACCACAAATATAGAGTAATTTAAGTGGGGGAGTTCACTTGATTTTCGTAACACCAAAGTTTGTTCTTCCTCATCCAATCCCATGTTCTCCAGGATTCCCTGAGATAAAGCAATTTTAAAAATGGTTTCTGAGAAAAATTATTAACCTGCAAGCAGGTATGTATAAATCTGTTCCCAAAATGAATGAGAATTTTTGAATGCCTATTTCTATCAATTTAAGACATGAAATACAACATGGTAACTTAGAGATGTATACAAGGAAAAACATTCTTAAAACATTGTCCATTCAAATATGCTTTCCTACCATATACGTGCTGTTGGAAAAGGACAGGTCTGTTTTGCAGGCAGTAGAAAAGAAAATCAAGATTCTTTGAAGTTTTTTTAAGAGGATCAACTAAAATGGTTCTACAGAGAAGCAGACCAGAAATATGAGCAGCTGACTTCATCCTGCTCATCCTGCAGGTCGTGAATATGTATTTACTTCTCTACTATTAGTCAGCCTTGCTCCTGAATTCTCACCTGACCCATAGATTAAGGACGGGTCAAACAGCATAATCTATTATAAACACCATGTTCCCTATCGCCCTCTTTGGACTTGTCTGGCATGATTAATTTGCTATTTTCAGCAAAGTTTGCTATCTTAATCGAAACACCTGATAGAATTTTTCATTACCTGAACATGTGGTGGAAATAAACTGTGGCTTTATGCAACTCTAGCACCACACCTTCACCAGCAGCAATGGAACCATCTCTCACCAGCAACCTACTGAGTAAGTCACAGCCTGGAAAGAACTTTTTTATGATGTGCACCACCTCCTTTCCCCTCATGCTGCTCCTTACAACTCCACTGCAGCACATTCTTTCTTGTTCACTAAAACAAAGCTTTACTGATATTTTCCACAATATCTTACAATCCTTTGTATCCCTTTCTCTCAGTTCCTTCTGCTGCAAGCAAGCACTGCCAGCAACTGCATTTTTGCGTTGACAAGGAAGCCAAATACTGCTTCTGGCACATGTAGTTTTCCACAACAGGCTTTCCATCTCTGAAACAAGGAACACAGAAGCTCCTTGCCCTGCAAAGGCAAAAAATTTAGGGACAGTTTTTTGCAAAAACACACCTCTAATTTGGAAATGAGACAGCATTTCGTCAAAATAGAAAACCTGCAGCTCCATAATAAATTCAGCATCAATACCAAGCAGTGTAGTGTGTATTGCAGCAATGCATCTGCTACACTTAAAAATTTACTGTCCATTTTACTCTACTGAGCTCTCAGGAAAACTGCAGCAAATACCGACAACATAATCTGACAGTCTTGCCACAGCTAGTGATTCTCTACACCAGGACAGACCAGATTTTCTATACAACCCATAACACAGTGCTGTACAGCAACACTGCCTAATAAATTTATTCTCTGTTCTTTCCTCTCAGCAGCTCTACTTTGAAACAGCAGCAGCACAGCCTTCTAGGTCAGAAAACAAAAAATCCAAAGGATCTTTCTATCCTCTATTTTCTCTACTAATTTCCAATCAAATCCAATACCCTGCTAAATGAGCTTTTCTCTTATTTTCATTGAAGAGCACAATCTTAACGGAACTAGGTTTAGATTATTTTTTCTACGCTTTCCTTTCCAGCAAGGCTTAAACAAGGTGCTCAGAGTGAGCTAGCCTCTGCCTCTGGAAGAGAGCAGGACGATCTGAGATCTGCAGGAATCAATACCTACTAGCATCTATGCCTGACACAGCAGTATTTCATTACACTCATATACATCAATGCTGCCAGATCAGGTGTAGTAAATAAAGAACAGCTGTTGCTGTGATCAACTCTTCTGACAAGCTCCTTCTGAAGTATTGTCAGCAGATTCGTGAGGCCACAATCTAATCTCACAGGGCTCTACCTGCTTCTTTCTGGTACTTGATCCTTAAAGCATAACCATTTTCTTGAATTTCAGGAAATCTGCCTGTATTCAAGAAGCCATGATATATGAAAAGCTTCCTCATCAAACGTCCTTAAACAGGGAATAAAATCCAACCCCTTAAAAGCCTACTGACCTTAGAACTGAAAGAAAAAAACAAAACAAAACAAAAAAAGCATCACTACAATGACCAACTAATATACTAAAAACAGTGAAGAAGTTAATCTCTTACACAGTAAAAGTAGATTCCAATGGCTACAGAAACCATTTTCAGCTCAAATAAAAAGCTACTCTGTTGTAACTCTCACTGGCTACATGATAACTGTTCTTACCAGGCTGTAAAGAAATTTCCCGACTAGACACTAACACAGGAGGATGAATGAGATCATAAAGACCACATCTCTCTCTTCTTTCTAGGCTTGACTACTGAGTTCTGCTCAATATTCAAGAAATCATGCATTTCAAACTAGTGTACTTGGCAGAGGACAAGAGATACCACATTCCTTTACTTACTGTACATTTTTCTGTCTAATCCAAGTGCAGGTACCATTTCAGGCTGTCTCTGTAGAAACACCACTAAGAATATGAAGGCTGAGTAAGCCTAAGACCCAGAAGCTTTAGCCAACTTCAAGAACGGCCGCTCATGTGAGTTATTAAAGAGGTAAAGCATAGATTTACAACACAGCTGTATAAGTACCCAATATAGCTTTTTTTCTGCAGAGTTAAGTAGGAAGAAGTTAAGTTTAAAAACTATTTACTCGAAATGAAGTAAGCTACCTCACAGAAACATATTTTCAACTGGTAGAAAAAGCATTCCTACTGGGAATTCTTACAAAAATACTAATGAGCTGTAAAGGTACACTGTAACTTAGAGCTTATTAATTGCTGCAGTCAAAAAAGCCCACAGGTATTAGCCATAGTCATCATACTACCTACCTCAGGTAGCGTTCTATCAGTAAACCAAAATCAGCAATTTTCAACTGTTTGTGTATTTTTCTTCCCATCTTTCTCACTGAGATCAGCTCCTTAACAAGGTTTCCTTCCTTAATTTTATGAGAAAACTAACTAGAAGATGTCAAGCAGAAAGGTAAAAAGACATATGATAATTCACTGATGCAGTTCAAAGGTGCTACATAGAACACGTTTCACCACTGAAGGCTGATCCCTTTTCCAACGTACAACTTGAGTCACTGTTTTTTAAAGAAAAAAAATTTGTGTTAGTGTCCCCTTCAACACGCTTTGTCTGCAGTATCCATAAATCTTATTTACCAAACTTTTTTTGCAAAACGTTTATAAAATTCACATAATCTCAACACTGCTGACACATTCACCTGAACTTCTTATTACCAAAATTATCGTCATGTCCCTCATTACACAAGAATAATCAAGCTTACATGCTACTGAAAATAAAGTATTTAGATGGTAATAATGTCTGCATACATTTGTCTTAATTTAATAAAAGTATTTTATTACAAAGAAAAATATAATCAGGTGAAGGTACAAAAGTCAAGAAAAATTTATCAGTGTTAATTAATGCCTGAAGGTAGAATTATGCTTCTTTCAATTGGATGCATTAAAGGGGCTTTAATACAGATTTGCACAGCAAGCTGAAGATTTTCAAGAGCAGATAATGAGGCAAGCTAGTACTATTTTAACCCCTCTAGAGTATAATCAGTTGATAAGGTTTTGAAACGTTACAAGGTCTAGGACAAAAAGATTAGCTTTAGTTCCTCCAGATCAAAATTGAAACCTAATTAATTAACAATGTTATAAGAAAAGGTTTACTGCTATTTTTACATGCCTTTAATGTCATCTTCTAAAGAAAACAGGTTAAGATATTTTAATTTATCTATTGCGTAAATGGCAGAAGAATATTCCCTGCTCCAACATTATCTGCTAAACTAATTGTTTGAATTTGAAAATTTCAAACATTCCTCCAAAAACCTCACCTTACTTTTTAAGGAAAAAACAGCATCAGTGATCTACTTGAGATACACACAATTATTATAAATCAAATACAACAGGTTAAAAATAAAAAAGAGAATTAAAAGATTTCTGCAGTAAGTTATCTATCAGTCTTCAGAAGAAGAAGAATTAAAATTCTAAGAGAGCGTCCTAGCCACTTAAACATAGCAGTTAGAAATTGTTTTCCTTGAAACAAACAGAGAAGTGATGCATGTATGTCAGGGATACATAACTGCTGAAAAAAAGTTTTGAGACACTGCATAAAACAAAAATAACAGTAAAAAATAACCTAGACGCTAATCTCAAAGGAGTAAGATTTTTATCACACAGCATTTAGAAGAAACATATCTATATGCAAGATGAGGCCCAGTTGTGACTATCAGGACCAAAAGTTACCAATAAACCAATAAAAAAAAAAGAAAAAAAAAAAAAGGGGAAAAGTAAAAGTACAATGGAAAACTCAAATATAATACATTCTGTACTGAATTTATGTGGAATAATAGACAAGAATAATCTTAATCTTAAGTGCTTTAACAAATTTATTTGAAACTTTGAATGGTACATCTTTAAATGTTCCACACTAATTCATACTTTAATGCATTAAAACAATATGAAGTTCATGACCAAAAAGAAGTCTTATTCATAAAACTGAAGATTACAACACTGTAATTTAGGAAAGGTGAAAACCTGAAGTGTGGGGTATGCCCAGCCCCTGCCCTGGAGGGATCTCTGCTGAGATAAGAGATTTCACAATCGCCCAGCAGGACTCCCTGGAAAGGCAACCACTTCTTTGGTCATGGCGAGAAAAGACAGACCCACAATCCTTTAGGAGACTCTATGCAGATCCTCTGTAACCCATTTGCTTTCACCCACCCCTGTATCCCTATAAAAGCAAGCCCTCTGCCCCTGTGCAGAGAGAGAGTTCTCGTCCCTGGCTTTCCCCTTCGCCGGAGGGGACCCACAATAAAGCTACCTTCGTGCGGAACCAGCCACACGAGCCTCTCGTCTCTCTCTCTGGTCTGGTCTGGCCTGGAGGCTGCCCCGCAGAGCTGAGCTGGAATCACGAGCTGACAATCACTAAAGAGCTGACAGCTTCTGCAAGGGCCCTCCTGCCAGCAGCTGAGGGAAGACACCGGGCCTCGGGAAGGTGATTCCTTTTGGGACCATCTTCCCAGACTGGTCACCTCTTCCTGGGTCAGAGCCACTGACCCCATCACCAGCTGTCATGCTGAAGTTCTATTAAGTAAACAGAAGTTCAATGCATATACTCCATTCCAAAGATACTGGACAGCAGAAGTTTTGAATAATGATGATTTCCACTTTTATTTTAACCCTAAAGCCGCAATGAGTATCAATTCTCACGAGTATCTGAGCACTCTTCTTCCCTGTTAGTTATACAAATGTGATTAAAGACCATATTATTTCTCAATCATAAGTCTCCAAATTTATTATTTTACTTGATTTTCAGTAGTATCTATTAAAATAGAAACCACTCTGATACTAATCTCATTACAAATTAATTTCATTTAGCTTTCAGTAAGAACTAACTAGATGGATCTATCTCACTGTAGTGGTTTGGTCCAAAATACTCATTACTGTTTATCTTCTGTGAGATAAGAATTAGGAGAAACGCAAAGCAGGCACCAATCTTGAAAGAATATAAAGAAGTTTATTAATAGACCTAAAAGAAGAAAAAAAAAAAAAAATCATACCACACCTTCAGAATTCTTCTCCTCCCCCCACCTTCCTCCCTTCTCCCACTGACAATGTAAAAAGACAACCCTTGAGATGTTCAGTCTGTTTACCACTTCCATAACCTTGTTCAGTCAATTTAGGAAGAGGAGTCTCTCTTGCCCATGCTATGAACACATATCACAACGAGACAGCCGCCCAGGTTGGTTCTCTGCTTGCATGTGAGAGTCCCCTCCCACGACTTGCAGCTTTTCCCACAACTGATTTCGAGGGTCCACTCTTGAAATTACTGGGGTGAAATTTTAAGGTTGAGCCGTTCAGAAATAAAAGTTCTCTTCACCCATCTCTGGGAGCATTTAATCTCTAAGAATAGAGGCCCTTCTCCTTCCCTGGGAGCAAAGGGTCCTCCTCATCTTCATCTTTAGGACTATCTCTGGGAGCATCTCTAGGAACTGAGGTCTTCTCCTTTTTCATTTGGAGCAGAAGTCCTCATCACTTCCATCTCTCCCTGTTCAAATTTCTCATTAAATTACAGCTGCATCAGCATCTGCCTATCTCAGCACAGGTGCTTTTGCTCACAAGTACAAGTTGAATGCTCCACCCCCCCGCCTTCATGAAATTACAATGGGTACTCTGATATATCATAGCTTTACAACAGAATTTCAGCTTTAAGCATCTCCTCTTTCTTCTCCCTCAGGTTTTCAGCTCTTCACAGCACTAAAAGGGTTAATCTCACCTCGGCCTTGCAGCTGGAATGTGGCTTATCGAAGTGGAGAGGGGGGAGAGCCGAGCCGCTCCGGCTGCCCACGGCAGGGCTGTGGGGGGGGGGTTCCACGGGTGGAACAGGTCCATCGGCTCCAGGATGGCCGTGGCCTGGCCCGAGCAGGGCCTGGCTGGGCCCGCTGGCCCCTGCACGGGCCCCGCAGCCACCTGTGCCAGCGCCGGAAACAAGAGAGAGAGCTGGGGGGGGGTTTGTCTGTTCTTAAGTGGGGATCACAGAGGTGGTCACAATTTTAAGTGGCTTAAAGAATTGTCCATATTCAAACTGGCCAGCTGATAGGTTCTATCAGGTCACAGAGGAGCTGTAAGCACTCCTTTGCAAGTCTTTCCAGGACTACGCTTGCTAACCCATGACACTCACCTAGACTGTGGAGAATATACTGTCATATTTACAGAAACTTTAAAAAGTCCTCTTAGGCATGTCAGGATAAAGTCTAAGCATAATACAAGACAAGAAATATGATCTCATGTTCTCCTTACAGGGTTTTGTTGTTATTTCTAGAAGCAATATAAGCTTACATTTATGTCAAATGATGAGATACCACATTGATTTTTCTTTTTTATCTTACTCAACATTGATTTATACAATCAGCTTTTTGGTGGTCACCCAGAAATTCCTAGACAATAAACCCTACAACAAATTATACTGTTGCAACTGGTATCTTTGTATGGTGCATGAAGGGGAAGAGAAAAACAACAGAAGACATGACTGGCTAATCTCAATTTAGTAGATGTAACAAATTAGTAGACTGAAATACACAGCTTTCAAGTCTTCCTGTCTGTACTTTACAGAAAGGAACATTGATTACCATTTCTGTCAAAATGCACATTTTCACAAGCAACCTATTTTGCATGTTAATTACATAAATAATAACTTTTTCTCCTTAGACGAACAAAGAAGGAGCACATTCAGTAAAAAATAAATAAGAACACTTCTTACTACATTGTTTTTTAAGCCAGCTCCATTCTTTGACACCAAATCACCAAAACCACACGCTCAGGAAACAATCCCTCTCTTGATTCAACACTACAGCATCCCAGCCAATGGATGAGGCAAGAAGGTCAGAATGACATCACCTCTGTACATTGCTTTTATACACAGCACTGGCACCATCTGGTGCCCTTCACAACCCGCCCCCCCCCCCCAAGTCAATGATACTCTAAGGGAAGCTAATTGTAAGGGCTGCATTAGAGTTGTGATGATCATCAGAACAACTTCTGTTCTCTTCATCTGTTAGAATCACCAAATCACAGAACATCCTGATTTGGAAGCAACCCACAAGGACCATGAAGTCCCACTCTTGGCCCTGCACAAGACAACCTCCAGAATCACACTACGTGCCTGAGAGCAGTCCAAATGCTTCTTGAACTCTGGCTTAGTACAATAGCCACTTCCCAGTGGAGCCTGTTCCAGTGCCCAACCACCCTTGGGGTGAACAAACCTTTCCTAATATCCAACCCAAACCTACCCTGACAACTCCAAGCCAATCCCTCCAGTCCAGTCCCTGGACACCAAAGGGAAGAGGACCAGTGTCTGCCCCTCCTCTTCCCCTTATGAGGAAGTCATAAATCACAATGAGATCTCCCCTCAGTCTCCTCTTCGCAAGGCTGAACAAGCCAAGTAACCTCAGCCACCCCAGCTCAAGGGGGCTTCCCCTGAAGGCCCTTCACCATCTTCGTTATTGTGGGGCCCAAAACTGCCTCCAGCACTTGAGGTGAGGCTGCCCCAGTGCAGAGCAGAGTGGGACAATCCCCTCCCTTGCCAGGCTGGCGATGCTGTGCCTGATGTCCCCCAGGACAGGGCTGGCCCTCCTGGCTGCCAGGGCACTGCTGACTCATGCTCAGCTTTCTGTCAACAAGGATCCCTGTATTTTCTGTGGGGTTACTCTCCAGCCTCTCATTCCCAAGTTTGTATGTATATCCAGAGTTTTACCATCCTGTTGACAAACTCTTCTTTCCAGGCTGCCAGTTTTCCATGGTTCTAGTCACAGTTACCAGCCTCTCTCCATTGCCACGTGGATGATGTAATTACATCACACCATCAATTTCAGATTTCTGATGAATTAGTTTCAGCTTCTGAAACTGATCTGAAACCACAGAAAGCAATCTCATGGAGATGCACACCCCAGATTCAGATGCTGCCACAGTAGGCAGCTTTCTTAAAAGCACAATACTGCAAACATAATCCTGGTAAAGGTCTTCACAGGTATTTTGTCTTTCAGATAAGGACTGGATAGAAATGCAGGAGTAATCATACACAGCTGGCTTCTAAACATGATGTGTGTGCATCACTTTACACATCACACCTACAGCCATGAGGATGTGACAACACACTGAAATTTCAGCCACTGCTGTAATACAAAGTAAAAGTTTATTTAATAATAAACAGTATTTTTATTTTACTGTATTATTTTACAATTACATCTTTCATAGATCTACATTTTATATTAGATGTAATATATATTACATCTAATATATTAAATATTAGATATAATTCTACAGTATATGAAGTATATAATATAGATTACATACTATATATACTATACATTATATAATCTCTATAATAAAATATAATGTATCTACTGCACATCATATCATACATAATGTATGTATGTTTTCTATATATTTGTTTAAATATGAACTTTTTAAGTAACAACTGTTTGAACACACAAAAGAGTTTAAATAATACTTTATCAGAAAGTTATAATCTCTGAATCACCTGCAGCTTTCTTCTTAAGACACAATAGCAAACTATTTTCTATTTTGAGAAACATAAATGTGATGTCAACGACAAGTTTTCTTAACTGCTCTATTTAAACATAATACAAACCTGTTCTAGAGATTCTATTTTGCTGTCTTTGGCTTGTAAAATCTCTAAAATTCTTCTGTCCTTGACTTCAGCTTTCTGTTTTTCTCTGGAAACAAACAAAAAAAAGAGACACTTTATTAGTCATAATTTGCAGTTAATCATTTGAATTTTTCATGTCCTGATAATGAATGTCATTTTAAAGCACAGAAAATTAAATTATCTGAAGCTGACAGGCCCTGCAGAATTAATCAGTGAGCATATGGCAAGTGACAGCAAATTACATCTGTAAACATCTAATGCAACTTTGTTCAAAAAGAAACAGAAGTAAGAGGTCTTAATATTTTTAAAGCAGCTGAAATGACCTGTCTCATTCTTTCCCAAATTAGAAAGTGTACTTGAACATAGAATGAGCAAAATGTTTTTGCTCCTTCTTTGCAGTGCAGAACACCAAGCTACTTGGGTTTGTGAAGTCCTTCTCACAGTTACATGGCATTTTTGTGTCTGAAACAACACTTTTGAACATCATAGATAGTTATTTTACTATCTTCCACAGGGACAGAATAAGTAACTTTTACCAGCAGAAAAAAAAAAAAAGACAGCTCAGAAGCTTGAGTAAGCAGGATGAGCAGAGCCACTCTATGTGGTTAAAAAGTGTACAGCTATTACCATCTCTGCAATACTTTGTACAATGCCAGTTGATGAGTCATTAATGCTTTGTTTAACGAAGTACCTCATCTCACTGCTATCTTATTTCTTAACTGAGTTCAAATACTGATGCCCTTACTAGCTTGTTTTAGGCAGAAGGAAAACAAATGTTGCAACAGTAAGGATATTCAGATTCCTTAGCACCAGTCAGAGTTCTTATCACATATGCGTGACCAAAGGGCTTAGAAATACATATTCCCTAAAAGTGTCCAAATATTTCAGGCAATCCCAGCACCACAGCTGACGGAAGCAGAAACTCATACAGATTAACCCTGTTCTCACAGTATAGTTAAAACTTGCATCATGGCTGGTATCAGACACCTATGGAAGCAAAGGATTCCTACTTGAGCAACTCTTGCTCTACCAAATAAGGAATGTTTCGGAGCTGGAGGGGAATGAAATACTAGTACACATGAGTCTGTAAATCTGATCTGAAGTGGATGAAAATACCCAGCTGTACACAAAAGGCCTTATCTGCCGAAGCATTTTGTAACAGTGGCCAACAAGGACAGTAGATACATGGAGGATTATTTTTCTCCACTATTAGGTATTATTGTGTAGCCTAATGATACTAAAGATCTTGAAAACTAAACTACACTGTCGTAACAGGCCATCCAATAACATGGGGGTTTTTAATAAAGTTCTATGACTGCTAAAATATCTAGTCCAATCTTGAGTAAACAAAGAATTAAATAAAATGGTGCAGAATTTGAAGTGAGGGCTTTGGAAACTCAGGTCTCAAGGCATCATAACTCTAAATAGCTCTCTCCGATTGCAAATATAGCAGCAATGATGTGTTGTAAGACCTGAAGAAAACTAAGAAAAACCTACCTGAAAGGTATGCATTTAAGCTACATTTAGGTTAGGAATAATAAAAATACACAGGAAGCAGTCTTAGTCAGTTGTATGTCACTAAATAAAAAATCTACTTCATAAAGAAAATAACTTGGCACTGTAATGAGAAAAGTCAAATCATGAATATTCAACAAGTATTCCAAAAGACATTTCATATCTAAAATGTATTTAACATTTTAAGTGAGACAGAAACTTAACAGAAAAATTAACATCAAATACTGACCTTAAAGCATCTGATCACCTGCAACCAGAACCATCAAGCAACTGCATGATAGGTTGCTAGAAACACATGAGCAGTAAAACAAATAGTACAAACAGCTTTTCATAGTTTATCTTTGAAAACCGACAAGAACAGAACTAAGTAGACTGCGATTACAGAAATTCACATAAATATGAAATTATTTGATGCATTCCAAAAGTTATGCTGTGATGTCCTTCCAAAAAACAAATTTAAAAAAAAATGGAGCACTAGAGCCAAAACAACAAACAGGTTTCAAAACATGACAGGTTATGAAACCGATTCACCCTGCTTATAACACACATCTGGCTAACAGAAGTCACATTCTTATACTCGTTTTAAAAAAATGGTAGAAGACTTTCTGGTAGGTATATAAAACTTTGTACTAGAAGATTCTAGACAACCTTAAAGAACAGGATTTAGTAAGCAAAAATGTCTGAATAGTTTATTTGTATAATACTTAACCCAAAAGTTTGTGCAAGTTCCTGAAGGAGACATACTGTTCATGATAGGTACTGGACATTATTCCTCAACTTAAATGAAACAAAAACTGTTCCAATATAGAAATACTAATGCTTCTTCGTAATTTCTTTGCTGTGGAGTCCTAAATGGTGATCAACAATTACCGTTTCTCAAAGACAATCGCTGCAGTAATCAAACCCCAAATATTTGGGGAAGAAGGTTATCACTCTCCCATAACCATGCTACCCCAACCTGAGGAAGTGATATACCTATATTGATCTATGCCCAAACTGTAAGACATGTAACATTGAAAGTTTGGTCAGGTCTTAATTACAGCTAGAAAACTTAAGAATTCAAGATTAGACACACACACAACTAGTTGATCCAGAATCCTAAGAGCTTCAGAAGACAAAAAGGAAAGCAGGTCTTTACTACAAAGTACTTAGAAGAGTCAGGTGCAGACACAGAAGGAACCATACCATTAACCACAGACAAGCCCCATGAACCACTGATTAGCATTGCCTCCAGCCCTCAGAAGTATTCTGACCTTAAGTCTATCATCCACAATATGCCGTCATCTTCCCAACTCAAACCATCATCTCCTCTCTCGAAGTCTGCCTTCCATAAAACAAGACCCAATCAAGACACAAAAACTGTTTAATTAGATAGCCTCCTAATTCAACTATGCAATCACCACTTGAAATTTATTATTAAACTTGTTTTCTAATGTATTAATTGATTGGAAAACTTGGTAAGTTAGGTAAGTTTCCCTAAGGAACTTTACATTTGTGAGTGGTTAGTTTTTAAAAATTTATTTTAAGGAGAAAACAGAAAAAAAGTAAGTGAAACAAGAACCAAGTAAAGGAAGAAACAGCTCTGAAAAACAGTACGCACAGCTAATTCTGATTTATTATTGGTAGTTAAGAATCTATGGAGCCCTCCGACTTTAGGACATGGTTTCAAAAAAGGAGTTTAAAGAATAAAGTCTGGGACTGGAGAGGGAAAAAAACCAGATCACTGTTAGAGCAAAAAAATATGCCTGTAACAGAGGTACCTACTGGCCAACAGTTCCAAGTGCATTTCCAGTTAAATGCAGCATTTTCCACCTATCCAGTGCTTGGTAAAACACTCCTTCAGACAAAGATGTCAAAGAATATAGTTTATAAACACAGATCTAACATCATCATAATGAGTGGGGAAAGTTTAATAAATTTAATGTATTTTGCCTTCATGACGTTTTCTCTCAAGCTCTCTAGATAACACATGCTGTGCTAATGCCCCCAAAATACAAAACATGTAACCACCCACATCTAAAGAAAAACGTTCTAGTTATTAGAAGTTAGGTACACAATGGAAGTTGTCAGAAGCCTAAAGAGACACCTCATATGCAATTTTATCAGTAGTTTCTCCTGACGGCAAAGGACGTTTTCCCATGCTTGTTACAGGATCACTCCCCACAGACACTCAAGGTCGTGTATCTGACTGGAACTTGCATATCATATTTGGATCTGCTGTCACACCTTAAAATGAGACTTGATAGGAATTGCAGTAATCACCTCTTCTTTTTTTAAAGTGTAACAAATGTTGTGAAAAAAAAATCTTCAAACAACTTCATTCATTGAGCTGTTATGTCTCTAAAATGTATTTTTAAAAGTCCATTGGAATATGGGGGGGGAAAATTCAGGCACTGTCAAGAAGCTGATGATGATCAATGACTGAGACAAACTCCTGTTTAGCTAATTAGAATCACTGATGAGCAATAATCATGTGAGCTAAGAATATTTGCAGACTTCTTTAGGATGAAAAATGGAGTAAAGAGAGGCTGTCAATTTGTACACATTCTAAGCTCCAATCAGTTTTCCCATGAGTAGTACCTATTTTAAATGTTTAACACAGATGCATTTAGCTACAAAAATTATTGAGATTCAGCTTCCCACAAAAATGAAGAAACTGAGAAAATATTCTTAAGCTTTTCCTCTGTTACGATTTTCTTCTTGTATTATGCTCTACTCAATTATACAAGACAACCTTCTTGATGTTTGGCACCATTTTACCGGCTTACCAGAAATGAAACATTAGACTACGAGGAAACGTTTATCTGTGAATGAGGTATGAAAACAGCAAAAACCTTAATACTTTAAAAATCAGAAGTTTGTTCAAGTTTCTACAAATCTTCAGCAAAAGCAGTATGAGCAAAGAGGTATCCTGTACCACAGGTCTTTATCAAACAAGCATTTAACCATTTGTCAAGAAAAGGTAACTTGGAGTCGTATATAATTATGTCACATTTACATCAGCTAAATGAAAATAAATTTAACTAATAAATTGAATTTGCTGTTTACATGTTTCATGGAATACATCCTTTCAGTTTTACAATACGCTGAATTAAAAAAAACAACAAAAATCAAACAGAAAACCCCCAAACAAAAAAAAACCAAAAAAACAAACATAAAAAACCAAACAAAAAAAGACCCCAAACAAAAAACCAAAAGAAACAGTAAAAAAAAATTTAAAAAGAACCCAAACAAAACCACAAGCAAACAAACAAAAAACCCCACCAAAATGTCCCAAACCCAAAAACATATCGACAACTTTGGTCTTAAATAGAAAGTTAGGAATAAATACACTGCAAACTTTGAACAGTGTGGTAAAACAATAGACTGCATTCTAACAGTATACCTCTACCTACAATAAACTGCTTCGAGAAACATTGTTACTTTTGAAAGACATTTCATTGATTCTAAAGGGCTGCAGAACTAGAAAGGCTATAAAATATCAGTTTGCGTGATGCAGTTTAATTTGATTACCTTATTTCCTTGTCCTCCAATCTCCAAGTATTTTACAGACTTCCAAAATTCACATTCTGTTTGTATTAAACAGATAATTAATCACCCACGTGCAAAGTGAAGTTGTAGAGCACAGACTGTCAATGTTATAGTAAATATGGAACCAATATTGTAATTACTGTGTACAGTCACATTCCTGTGATTGCACAGTCGGTGGTTAGCAGAAACAGAGCCTATGCCTTAATCTTCCTAGAAGAAACTTTAGAGTGTTAAGAACTAATTAGTTAAGAACTAATAAAAAAAAAAGCTCTTTTCATTTAATCAAGAGTTTAATTTCACCTAAGATTCTAGAAGATCCTTTATTTCTTCCCCTTATATCCTGGGATACACCTATTTTCATTTCTTTACAAAAATAATTCAAGATCTAATAACAAATGTTAAATGAACTTGTTTCCTTAGTAAATTATCTATGGAGCCAGTTCTATATTATATGCTATGTCTCAAAATGAAAAGGCATCATTACAAAAACATAAATTTTCTTGAATCTCTAACTTGATTGATTTAATTCATTAGATGATGTATTAAGGAATAAGCCTCTCATTTTAAGCATATGATGATGTCTTATTTTAAGCAACATCTATAAAATACTAAACATATTTTTACACTAAAGTAGTACAAAAAATACAGACATTTTTGCCCAGTAATTTTGCAAACATTTTTCATCTCAAATACGCAAGTCTTTTACAGTGTTCAAAATATCAGCACTTCAGAACAGACTGCTTTAACATCTGCACATCACCAGGGTTTCCTCCAAGGATTTTTAAATGATGCCTGCCTGTGCTGAATAAAGTGCTAACTTGCACCTTGCATTTCAAACTGTGTCCTGAGCAGCCATCCAGTTGGTACAACACCAGCTGAATTCCCAGAGGCCACTGTTCAATCAGGCTTGACTGCAATTATCATGTCAATATTTTGTGCTCCGATATGCAGATATGCACACATGCAAACTGCATAATACCTTCTTCTCCATGGAATGTTGACTTATGTTCAACGTTCTGAGAATTTTTAATGAAAGAGGGTATTAAAGTTTCATTAACTGTAGAAAATCACAATTATTTGACCTTAGCCAGAAAGGTTGTACTCTTACGTTGTATTATTCTATCCACTGTATTGAGTGATAGTAACTGGGCAGTCCATTGTATTTTAAATTCAGAGTGACAAAATGGTAATGGCTTACATCTTGTTTACATCATTGTCCTGCTGTGATGGTGTTTCCTGTTAATTTGTAAAAGGGTGTTTTAAGTAAGCTTCTGCACAATGTTTACCATCCCCTCAAAAGATGTGAGATACAGATTTTTAATTTTTTCAATTAACGTAGGCGATCTACAGCATTCATTCATACAGCACATTCACTTATTCTTTTACATTAAATGTACTTGCCATTTTCAGTACATCTGCGTATCTTCAGTCACTGAAGAATCTATGTCAACCTGTTCATGTTTCTTCCACAATTTGCTATTCACAGGATGCTGCAAACCACAGCGTCAGCTCCTGTAATTACCTTTCCAAAAATTCTTTGCTTATTTTTGATCTCTTGCTTTTCGGCCATATTTTTGTCCATCTGTTCACCTTTAGACAGACGTAACTCCTCAGCAAGAAGAACAAAAAAACATTGGCAGTAACATTGAGGTTGCCACTGTTTCTTAAGAGTGGCCTGAAATGATAAATCCATTCTTTCCCTTTGTTAAGACCTGCCATACAAAGCATACTTGAAATTTAGATGTGGAAAAACCTCTTCGTAAGGCAGGCTTGCCAAATGTATTACCTAGCATAATAAAATCCCCATGTACATCTACCAAGTCTTATATCATTGCCACAGTTTGATCATTAATGGATCCTGCTACATCCCCCTTCCAGAAGAAAGGAAAGGAGTCAGCTAGAAGCCCTAGAGGAAAATTAAGTCTGTTGACTTGTCAAGATTTCATGTACTATAGAAGGAAGAGTCTTAAAGCAGAGCTCTGAAGTCTGCAAAAATACTTCAAAACATTTCACACTCTCATCTGAACCCCAACTCCACTTCAGTTTACACATGCATTTACCTAATAAGAGCTATTTTCTAGCACCTTTTTTTTTAAATCATAAAAAAAAATCTTTCAAAAGGCAGCAAACTAGAAATAGCATATTCTTTACATAATACTGAGATCAATAGTATTTAAAGTAGCTGGAAAGTATACTAACATGAGTAGTAGTTTTACAATGGCTTGTTTGAAAATACCTGGAGGCTTTTACATATCCCAAAGGCATTTCTCATTTGCACAGTAAAGATAATTTTTTGTTTATATCTGAATATTAAATTGGGAATATAGTTACAGTTATCCAGCAAGAACTGCAAAGACTGCTGAAAAGTATAATATCATTGGTGTATTACAGGAATCAGCAGCATAGCCATAAAAAAGTACAAGTTGCATTTTTACTATTTTAGGGCAGGAGAACTTCTATTTTGGGACCATGAAAGCATTTGAAAATAACAGACAAGTAATGGCAAGGTACTAGTAATTTCCCCCTACATCCCCCAAATTATGTCTTTTACATTTTCCTGGTTTGTTCAGAAAAAGATAATATAAGGAATTGTCTAATGCCATAAATATAAATTACCTTACTGTAAAACTAGTACTGCCCACTCCTAATACGTATTTTCTTTTCTTCATCACACATCTGTAGTTTAAGTTGTAATGTTCTAAGTGAAAATTTTGTCCTGCATCTTTTTATTCTTGTCACTGTAATCTCATGAAGAAAGCCTAGCTGTCTCTTTCATCAGTTTAATGAATGAAATGCACTGGACAATACTGTTTGTTTCTTTATGTATATATATATGATCTAGGATACACATGCCTATGCTTTCATAGATTCTGTCTGCTTCCATTACATATCCAGCTTATGATCTCGGGCCGTCTCTAACAAAGATTTGGTGGGGACTGAACCATTTCTTGGTTATGGAAGTTTTGGTGGAAAGAACATACTGGAAAAATGAAGCTATGTAAACATTGATGGTACCCATGTCACAAGAAGCAAAAAAAAAAAGGTTTTAATCCATTCCATTCTGTTTGTCTCTATCTCAAAATCTCATAATAAGCACAAGCAAGACAGAAAAAGTTATGAACTTGAATATGACTGGGTCTCTGTTGTTCCTAATATAGGTGAGAAGGAAAAATAAATTCTGTAAGACTTAAATGGCTTTTATCAGATTTTAGTGTAAATTCTCAATTTCCAGCTCATCTGATACAACTGTGTATAATATAGAAAAAAATACTGCAAGCAGCAGAGATCCTCCCAAGTGACATGCTTCAGGAATCATTTTAATTATAACAGTTATTTGATCATCCCACTCTTTTATACTCTTTAAACCCACGTATTTTTCCCAGATTAACAAAGCCAGAAAATCTGTTGTCCTGTAATCTTCTGTACAGCAACCGTGCTAGATAACAGATTCCCTGTAAAGCTAATCAATGTACTGGAACTAAGATAAACTGATACTATCATAAGAAAGTATTATTTACTCCTACAAGGTAGGGAATAAGACAAAAACTTTTCTGAAAGGATGAGAGTGTGAAGAGGTACAGTCATGAAACTGAAGCTACTTAGGAAATCATTATAGAAAGTAAAACCAGGAAAAGTTAGGATAGAATACATGGGGCTGTAATTTGGTTGTGCAGAAGGTTCACAGGTAAAGCTGGGCTAGAAACTATTTCCAAAGCAGCAATTAGACCATTCTCAGGAAAAAGAGATGAAGCTACATCAATTAAAGAGAAAAATACACACTATTGGTACATCTGTCAAATCAAAGCAACCCCAAAGTTCAAAGTTGTGATTAATAAAACTCCTATATACTGAATGGGTTTTATCCAAACCTATTCCAGGATTTTCAGGAGTAATGATAACACCTAAAAAGAAGCTGTGGAAGCAATTTCTTCTTTCTTAATTCCGTAATTCAGAGACACATGCAGAAGCTGTAATATAAATGTATAGCCCTGAGTTCAAAAAGGTTCTAAACCATTAGCGTAATTCTAAAAGAATAGAGGACATAAAAAAACTAGAGAAGCATGTTAACAGAAGTATGTTGGGCAGGGTTTCACACACCAGTCACCAGTGCCTCTATACAGTACAAAACACATACAAAAAAATTTCAGCTTATTATCTTGCTAGTGTGCATCAAGGTGGTATATAAGAATGCCATATTCATTGTAACAATCAGGATAATACACAAAATTACTAATTTCTGTTCCAAATAAAGCATAAAATAATTTAAAGCAAGAGACAACTATCACAAAAATATTCCTAGACATGAAGAATAAAAAACAAAGAAGAGAAACTGTATCTTATATAGGCATACAATTCAAGAACTCCAAATAATTAATTTATTGAACATTATTTAAATGTATACTTTCCAACATGTCTATGCTTCAATTCATCCCGATTATTTTTATATGCAACATTAATAAAGAATGTTAGTAAGCCTGAACACCTTCTGCCTTCTTAAGCTTCAGGTAAAAGAACTACAATTTTCCACATTGTTCAGCTATCTATAAAATGTGGTTAGGACAATAAAGTTTTTTAATATTTTCAATATAATTGTGCTTACATACATGTAATGTATGTTTACACATATTAAATACTGTATTTGTATATTTTAAGCAGTCCTCTCATTTTTTTTTAATGTTTTATGAAGGAAGATCAATTCTACCACCACTGTCCTCACGGAAACATAACCAAATCTCATTAGGAAACAAACCATTATGATTTTGCATTTCAACATACATGAAGGATGCTATAAATCTGTGCATCAGTCTCCATCATATATGAAAATTATTTCCCAAATCAAACATACAAACAGTAGTAAAAATAGTATACTGTCTCAACAGCCAAGCTACTACTCCCTGCAGTTAAGTGTCCCAGTACAAAGCCAGCAGTTACTCGATACCATTGGTGACCATATGTGAACTCCCCAATAACAGCTGTCTTAAAACAAGATGCATGTCCTCACACCATCACTGTCTTCCTCTAGATATGAATCCTTTAGAATATCAGCTCTGGTTCCCTTATCACACTGTATTCTTGGACAAAATTTTTCATTGCTTTATACTAGGCAGAACATGGGACAACACTATAGCAAATAGTGACTGAGAAGAGATCTCATCGATACATACAAATATCTCAAAGGTGGGTGTCAGGAGGATGGGGCCAGACTCTTTTCAGTGGTGCCTAGCACCAGGATGAGGAGCGGTGGCCATGAAGTAAAGCACAAGAAGTTCCACCTCAACATGAAGTGGAACTTCTTTGCATTGAAGGTGGCAGAGCACTGGAACAGGCTGCCTGGAGAGGTTGTGGATTCTCCCTCTCTGGAGACACTCAAAACCTACCTGGACATGTAACCTGTAAAACCTGCTCTAGGTGACCCTGCCTTGGCAGAGGGGCTATACTAGATCTCCAGAGGTCCCTTCTAGCTGTAACAATACCATGATTCTGCGAAATGCACTCCCAGCTAAAGAAATTAATGCTATATTTTCACAAGTGAAAGAACACGTACAGATGAAGTCCAGAAAGGAAAGATGTGAACAACGAAACATGCCTTCTAAGATCAAAGCACTGAATGGAAACTCAAAGGAGCCAGGACCCCTCATGAATCTATAAAAAGCTTCAAGTAAAAATGGCATGCCACTTAAAAAAGTTAAAATCCCTTTTTTTTCTTTTTAAAAAAACCCAATTTTTCATTTCAAAAGAGGAACTCATGGCACCCTAAGATAATCAAGTGTTTCAATTCATTCACATTCTCCTTATGTTTGGCCTACAAAAATTCTGAATTCATAAGTATTAGCATTACAAAACAATCAACTGCATACTGTGATAATTAACTAACATTTATAGGAACCAGATAACAGTTAGTATCATGAAGAAATCATCACCGTTACTATCCTCAGAGAAATAAGCTGCAGAAGTAAGATCCTGCTTGTCTGTGTTAACAGAGAAGGAAGCTCCTACAGTCAGGTAGAAGTTCTTCCCCCAGAGTGTGGCTGGGCACTGGAACAGGCTCCCCAGGGAAGTGTTCACAGCACCAGCCTGAGAGAGTCCAAGATGCAATTGTACAATGCTTTCGGGTACCTGGTGTGACTCTTGGAGTGTCCTGAGCAGGGCCAGGAGTTGGACTCAATGATCCTGACCTCTTCCAACTCAGCATATTCTACGATCCTATGATAGTTATCTCTTCTATTACCAAGTCCTAACTTTTCACTTCCTTAAGAATTCAGATAAACATAACTTACATATGTAACTGTAACCCAACAGCTTATGACACTGGAAAATTACCAGTCATTTACCTCCTCCTGCTCTTCCAACAGGAAAACAAAATATTGCAGTACATTTATAATTTTAAAAATGTATTCAATGGCAGTACAGCAATCTCAGTGAGAACAGATTTTAAAGCAAGCTTCAACTAGCACAAAAAAAGGAGAACTTGTATTCTAGGCACTCTTCACAAAATTTAACTATTAAACTTTTTCAACACATTTTTAGAATTCTACATAGTTCTCAATTAGAAAGATAAAGAATATGGTATCAGCGGGGGAGGTTGGTTGCTTTTTGGTTTTAGTAGCATGTTAAATCTTCAAACTCACCTTTCCACAACCAAGCTGACAGCTCGAGTAAGATCTGGTTTTGACACTTGGAGATGTTTCCAAAGAGACCACACAAATTATTTATCAGCCTTAGAAATAGGAAAAAAAAAAAAGACAAAAACACATTACATATATAATGCCTTTTACAGACAAAAAAAAGTTATACTGAGCATATTCAAAAGACAATTATCAAAGAAACCCTATTCTAGTGAGAATTCCCTGCAAGTTACTCACCGTTCCATGAATGACAAAAACACAGCAAACAGGTCTCTTGAATAAATAAAGTTTTAACCGTACAGAATTTTGAAGTAAAACAAACACCTACAATCAACATTAAAATAGTATGCAATGCAACATATGGCAGCAGAAAGTATATTATTCAAACAAGCTGCCTTTTGCTATATCTATTACTGTTATTGACACAACTTCTATTAAATACTAAGTCTGGAATACATGCTTCAACATTAAGCTTTACCACAGGCAGCTCTTTATTTTAAAATATGCAGTAAAACAGTCTTGTAATACACACTCATCTAACCTGCATACATATGTATGCAGAAGTTTCTGAACAAAAACCTCAAGTGAGAGCAAGAAATACAAACAGACTTCATAAAGTTTGTGAAAACTAGATGTCAGCTAAAAGCTTTCCCACATTTGTGTTTTTACCACACATAAGTTATATTTTTCATTGGTGTCTTCCTATTCCAATATGATTTTATTACTGGAAGCACCAATATTAGTTATTTTACAATCCAAACCCATGTATTAATTATATAAAAATGTTAGGGAAGAAAAATAAAATCCAGCAAAAGATGAAGACCAATAAGAAAATATATGTACATAAACCATTGTCCAGACTAGGATGAAACCTACTCAAACAGTCTAACATAAAATTAGGAACTAATAAGCCAAACCCATCATATTGGCAGCTAGGCCTATTCAACAGGCAAAAATAATGAGAGTGCAGCTATGTCTACTAGTTTTTTGGAAACAGGATCATTTAGACTAGAAAAGACATTTTAGTCAATGCATCCAGCCAGTAACCTAACATTGCCAAATCCGCCACTAATCCCTAATGTCATATCTACATGTCTTTTAAATATCACCAGGGATGATAACTCCTCCACTTTCCTGGGTAGCCTGTTCCAACACCCAACAAGAAATTCTTTCTAATGTCAACTCTAGATGTTAAAAACTAAATTGCCAAAAAGATCTTGCAATTCAAGACCATTATCAGCTTATGCAAAATGCACTACACCAGAAAGAATTCATCTTTCTTAAAAGCAGAAAAATTTCAGCTGTCTTTCACGGGCTGTGAACAGCTTTTAAAATGCTGACTGTTTCTTGAATTTCAAACAAAATCAAACAATTAACTAAAATCTTCGTACAGAAAGAAAAGAGGAACAAGATGTTTTTAAAACACTTGAAAATACCACAGTCCTCCTCTATCCAAATTGGGTTACTAGTGTAAGGACTCTTCAAAACCAAGTGAACCTGCTGTATGCAAACAAACAGTAACTGTTACTATCAGTATTAGTTACCATTAGTAACTGTTAGTTAACTAAACAATAACTATGGTGCACTAAGGTGCACGACCACATTCAATTTTTGAAGAAAGGTAACACAAAACCTAAACTGTACACCATATAATTAATACCTCAAATGACTTTGCATCAGTATCCAAGTCTTTTTTCAATACAAGTGCTAAAAATAGTTTAACTTTCAGCTCAGAATTAAGTTTAAAGATAAACACTAAGCACCATATTAATTGAGTCACTAAGTAAAAAAAAAAGGACAACCTCTCATTTCGTGCTGTCACCTTACGCACTTAGTACACTGAATTTTTATGTACCAGTGGGAAAGACCATAAAAAGTGTGCACTTGTTTCATGTCCTCAAAATAAAAGGCACCATCTCCTGAAAATGCCTTGCAAGGCCACCTGAAGAGCTACAATGTGTGCAGACTGTGAACCAGGCATGGCCTACTGCTTCTTCTCAAGCAGAAACAGAATGAAAAAATAAAAATGTTTTTCAGATTTGGAAGAACTGCTGCAGCCTTCCAAAAAGCATTAGGATCTACACAGAAGCCAGATTCAGAATAATTTTAACATCTAAAACAATCTTGTGTTTATGGCTGGCAAGTCAGGGGGGAAAACAAACAAACAAAACGAACACACAGAAAACAAGCCACAAAGCCAGACTAAACCCCACTAAACAATTGCAAAGAAAATGTGATTTCTTTTTAGTTATTTTGAAGGACATAAAATCAGTATTCTTACAGCCTATATGACACTACTTTCACAGAACCAATCAGGTTGGAAACAATCTCTGAGATCACTGAGTCCAACCTATGACCTGACACCACCGTATCAACCATAGCACTGAGTGCCAGATCCAGTCTTTTTTTAAACACCTCCAGGGACAGTGACTCCATCACGTCCTTGGGAAGACCATTCCAATGCCCAACCACACTTTCAGAGAAGAACTTTTTCCTAATGTCCAACCAAAACATCCCCTGGCGCAGCTTAAAGCTGTGTCCTCTCGCTCCGTCAGTGGTTGCCTGGGCCAAGAGACTGACCCCCACCTGGTTACAGACTCCTTTCAGGCAGTCGTAGAGAGTGATATAAGGTCTCCCCTCAGTCTCCTTTTCTCCAGACTAAAACAGCTCCCTCAGCTGCTCCTCACAGAACCTGTGTTCTACACCCTTCACCAGCCTTGCTGCCTTTCAGTATAAGGAAATCCTTGAATCATAGTAACAGGAATAAACCCGGTATCTAGTCCAAGTTTAAAATAATTTTAATTCAAATTTCTCATCTGATCAGAAATACAGACAGCAGAAATGACATGAAAACAGTGTTTGAGCATTTTTATATATTTAAGACAGAATTCACTGTGTATTTTATACTAAACTACCAAAAATCACTAACAAATTAGTCTAAGGACCATGAAATCATTACAGCAGTAAGGAGACCCAATAGAACAAAGAAATACCTAATAGTATTCCACCTGAAAACACTCAGAAATCTTGAGTCAAGCAAATAGTCAAAAGTTTCTTATGCTGATTGATAACCTCATGGCTATGTTTCATTAGTTTTGCTTGCCTGTTTAAAGACTTGGATCTGCTTATAATCATGCTTCCTTAACTTTCCCCTTTACTGTCCTGAATACAAAACCACAGAAGTAGCTGTTGGGTTTTCAGCTTATTTTTTTATATATCAGAAGAGCTGAGACCCTTGGGCTTCTGTATGACTCTAAGAAGCACTATCAAACACCGGGAGACTCCCTACCAGCAGGTGTGTCTGCTTTTTGTCCTACCATGCAGATTCCTATACATTTCCAGTCCCAGCTGGGAAACAGCTTGAGCCACTCCAAGAACACGGAACAGCACATAACTTTCAGATACATACTTCTTAGCACAGCTTTCCTCCATTACAAAAAGCAAAGCCAAAAAAATTGGAAAACCACTTTAATAGGTATTTAATTGCTCCTAATGAACAAATACATAGTACATATATGTACAATAAGAGGGAAGTATTCACATCCTTCCTATAGTTTTTGATGAGTATACAGCACGTATTGAGCCTCTGGCAACTGAGTTTCTACCTAAACTTTGCAAAATCTCCCTTTGATAATATTAACACAAAAGATGAAGTTTCAAAGAACATTCCTAATAAAACACAAACACTCAGGTACAAACTACCTCTTTTAACTAAATAAGCACTTTGATTTAACCTCTAAATACCTGTAACTATTCCACAGACTACTTTAAAAGTTGTCCAAAGAAGAGTAGTCAGCCACAAATTGTACTCATGTCAGTGAAATTGCCACTCCTTACATAATTAAGTTCTGTAACACTTCTGTCTGTGCTAAAAGAACAGCAGATGAAACAACACAAAAAACCCTCATCCTAACTGTAAAATAAAAAATCTTCCTTGCAATAAGGAGTATTGAATGGGCACTGAACAAACTTCAAAGAAACAGCTACACAGAACAGGCTAAGAGGTGTCCATTAAATAATAAATAAATAACAACAACCATAACCACAAAATACAAACGATAGCCTTCACAAATCCTTTGGAAGTAAGTGAAAAGTATCTGGAATTTCCAAAATCGCAAAACAATGATATTTCAATATATGTTGTTTATTTTTGATGATGACAAACCGGTATTTAAAGTTACTACAGGAAATTATGAATGAGCATACACAGAACTATAAAGCAATGCTGCAATTCTATCAACAGATATCCCAAATTAAATCACCATATGCCTTTCACTAGGTGCTCAATATGTACTTGAACTTCTCCAAATGCCCCGCCTAAGTGTGCTTCTGCCAAAAGAGTAAGGACGTAAATGCATCTTTAAAAATATGTTACCAACCAGTAAAGAAAAAAACCCAACTTAAAAGACAAAAAACCACAACTTCATCTGCAGTTAAAAATAAGAAAACTTTACTTCACAAAAAAAAAGTTTACACAGAAATGTACAAAAATTTTCATTATGACAACAGAATATTACTAAGAAATTAGTCAAGGAATTTTGAGTCATCATATGTGACTTTCTTACCTTTAACATGCCTAACATTTTAATAGTTATTTCATTTAAATCTAAGTAATATGATTAATTAAGCATTTTGTATAATGGAATGAGTATTAGTTAAAAATTATTACAGTTTAAAGACGAAAAGTCTTTTTAAGCTCTTGGCAGAATTCATGGACTTGGTAAAGCTCTTCCCTGAATGGCCCTGGGAGCCAAACAATTTCTATGGAAAAAAGACTGCTTAGACAGACTGAAGTTGGCACAGAAAAACACTGCAGCTGTCAAGGCCTGGGATGTATCAATCTTCAGCTCACCCGAAGAACATTCAGCCTACTCAAGTGCACGTTAACAGCTCAAGAGGTCAGAAAGAGTATACCTTGAACAGCTGAGATCTTATATAAAGTCAAAATACAGATGTCATTTGAAATCTAGCAAAAATTACTCATTACTTACAGCATTTCTAATGTCAGATAAAGATGCTCACCCTGCAATCAAGTTTGCATGCCAGAGCTAAAATACTCTGAAAAAAGAAAAGACAGGACATTGTGTATTCCCTGAAAAGTGACCTTTTTTCCCTCAGCCTACAGTGAAAGTGACTGTAGTTCATCATACCGAAAGACAAACAGAAATGCAGACTACCTTAAGCTTTGAAAGTGTTCTTTGCAAAATAAGTTGGATTTTTTTCTTACTGATTTCTACACAGCAAGCTCAGAAGCACCGACAAAAGATAAGCCATTAACAAGCATTATATGGTATAACTACCTACAGCATGAGTATTTGTTTCCAAGTGGACCTGTGAATTTATAAAACATCAGCAGAAATGACAAAACGAAGAATGCCTCTGACTTACAAACAGGGAAAGACAAATATCCTTATTTAAAACATTTTATCTTCCTTTTGGAAGGGAACTCCAAGCATAAATATTTCACTGGCTATTTGATATCAAAAGTACCTAAAACTGTATCAATACTGCAGCTGTCTAATGGAAACTTAAAACCATAGAATCTTTTGAATATTTTTATACTGCTTTATCAAGGAGAATTAGCTGGCATCTTTTTTTTAAAGTAATGATACTGAATTGCTAAAGTAAAACTTATAAACTAGCAGTGAAACAAGTATCAAAAGCATAGGCAGTATCTTTTTTCTTTTTTTATCTCAGAGAAGCTATAGATTCATAACAGTTTGGGTATTAAATTTACAAGTAAGTTTTGTTTTTTGTTTAGATGTATATCATGCACTGTGTTGAGAACAAGGATAAACTGAAAAACTTCCCCTCTTCAACATAAATTCGTACATCAAGCATCTCAGTTACCTGCAATTTGAAATCAGTACTCTTTTGATGTTTCACTGTATTAATTTCTAAGCATATTAACTACTGTTAAGTGTTCCTATAATATCTTAAATCTTTGCAGCATTACAGTTTATTATTCACTTATTATTAGTCATCTTCTCAAATATGGGAGAGAATACCCCCAGGGCAGAAAAATGACAAAACACAAACCCCAACCTCTTCAAAGTCAATCCAAACAACCTCCTCTCCACCCCCACCTCTCCAATCATCTCTACAAAAATAAAGGACACAAACTCTTATTTTAGTTCTTTAATCAGTCTATATCCCCAAGTGGGAAAATAAAACAGTTGGGAGGACAGAGGGAGCTATTGGTTTACTGTTAATTTTCAGTAAGAACTCTATAATAATTACATACTAAAAATTTTCTGTGTTATGAATTGAGTATTTCAAAACACATGATTGTCAGGTTGGAAAATTTGTACGGGAATCAAAATACTACGTAGCATGGGGTGTGAGGGGGGAATGCACAAGATAACTTGGCTGGTATAAGCACTGAAAGCCCTCCAAGAAAATTTTTACTATGGATTGGTTTGGGATCCCCTAACTTCTGGGATAGGTTAGTACACTTCCAACTAAACAGCTAAGCCTTTCATCAAGCTGACTTATACACTTCACAGGCAAGTGACAGACTTGCTTCTCTCTTGATGTCTCACAAGAAACTTTTAAACTCACACTGCTGCACACTGTCAGTTCAGACCTTCTTGACCCTGCTGTGCCAGTGTTTCTTTGTGTTTTCCAGTCACATATTACATTCCTAAATAAGTGGTATCCTCTTTACAACCCAGTCCTGCTGAGTGGTCACAACAAAAAATATTCTTACTTTTTAGAGAATCTATCTTTGAGGTGCTGTGCTTTTCAAACACCTACAAAGTCACCAGAAGATGGATTGGTAACTCACAAGAAAACTTAGAACCTTAGACACACCAGGCTCTTAAAATAATACTGTTATTTTTCAAGTTCACAGAAGTCACACACAGTACTGCACTGTTAACATTTAATTACCATGTAGAAATTTGGAAGAGGGATGTAGGTGACTCAACCAGACTGACTGCTTTTTTTAACAGATGTCATCAGCAAACAAGAGTACTTTCCCCCATCCCCTCAATTCCTTAATGTTGCAGCATAAGTGATATACAATCAACATGTATTATAGTAAAAAAGAAAAAGTTTCATGTATATTCCAAGCATAATTTTCTATTCAAAGAAATTCCTGTTACTTTGTCTCTATTGGGAGTTCTGGCAACAAGTATACATTTGATTTAAAAAAGGAAAAATGTAGTATACCGCTTTACTTACACTTGTGTGTAAACATACATACACACACACTCCTTTAGAAACAGAACTCTTACTCATTCCTCTGTTGAACACAAACAGGTACCATAAAAATAATATAGTGTTGTCACTGTTACGATGTCAATGCCCTAGAAGTGGTCTAACCAAAAATACCACCCAACTTATACTAAAAGATGCTGTCATTACACAATTTAATCATCATACTCTCAGATTTGTCCATCAGTGTAACAAAAAGACAGCAATGCACTTAACTGAGTAATTTTATTACATATTCTTAATTGACATAAATAATCAACTTATTGTGGCATCAATGGACAAGAAATACAAAGTATCTCCTGATGATGGCATAGTCAAAGAATTAACATCACCAAAGGCAAATCAGTAGCATCACAGGAGGCAGGGACAAAAATAAACATCCATTCACTGGTAGAAAGAACTTACTAGATAGACCTGGACCTATTACACACAATGCCACCCTCACTGAATAGCAAAAAGTAAATTACCTTCCTCTTCAGGGAGCATACAGGATGCTCTGCTTCTCTTCATTCACTAAAACAGCCTTCTACCAACAGTTGCTTTTTTTGTGAGTACTCAGCATTGGAGATGTGGCACTTAGTGAATGCAGGAAATCTTTTCAAAAAGGAGAAAATGTGAGAAATCAAAAGCTTTCTTTTAATCCCTTTCTAGACCAAGGATAAGATAAGTGTTCTGCCAGCTTTCATTTCAAGCTATAACTTTCTAAACTACTTCAATTAAAACTAACCGCAGTCATAGAAGTAATTTAGATGGGAGATGCACAGAATTGGATAGGACATGAATTTTCTAAGTCACATAACTGCTTTCTGTAAGCTCTACAAGTCTGAGAATTACTGTAACAATTCCATCACTTACCTGAGAGCACAGGATAATTTAAAAGCTTCAGCACAGCTCTTAAGAGTTAGTTTTGTTTAAATGTAATGCTCTGAATTAATATAATCATAATGCACTTGTGACTTTCAATGCATTCAAGAATACAGGAACGCACAAATGATTTTATGTTACAGACAATATAACCATATGCGTACATTTGGGTATATTCACTCTGAATTAACACGACTAACCAAGTGGGATTTGGGTCCATTATGTCAAGTGCATCTGAAATGACATTGTAATACTTTCCAAATCCTGTAAAACTGTGGACAAATAGGAGAATATTTGCATATCTTTTAAGTCATAAGTTAAACTTCAAATAGTTGAAACAGTGCACTCTTAATAACAGCAAAGCACAAGAAGACTATCTGAAGACACTCAAGAATAGCGTATCTCCTTCTCAAACCAAAATAGTTAGATGGGAAAGCTAGACCAGCTACAGTCAGTCACTCTCCTCTATGCTGAATCTGTAACTACATGGTAAACATAGACATTAAAGTGTGTTCTAGAGGCTTCCTCCGTGCATTTGGGAAAATTACAAAAGACTACATCTCTGCACATAAAATGCAACTTCCTTTACTGACAATAGCAATGGTTTGTTGCTCCCGTAATGGGCATTTTTTTGCCCTCATGTCTATCTTATGGCAGTTGGACAAAGTCCCCGGTGACTGGAGAAAAGGGAGTTTCATGTCTTTTTTTAAAAAGGGTAAAAAGGATCATGGGAACCACCAATCTGTAAGCATTACCATGGTGCCCAGTAAAATCATGATGAATGCTATGACAAGTTGCATGGATGACAAGAAAGAGCTTAGAGACAGACAACATACTTCACCAAGAGCAAACCATGGCTGATAACCTAATGGTCCTATAAATGGAGTGATTACATCAGCAGATAAATGAAGTGCTATGGATGTCACCTACCTACACTTCCGTAAAACCTTTGATACAGTCCCCCACAACATTCTTGCCATTTCATTGGAGAGCTAATGGGCTTGATGGATGGACTACAAGAAAAGTAACAATTGGGCTGGATGTCCCTGTCCAGAAGGTTACAGTGTACAGCTCTGTGTCCACATGGAAACCAATCATAAGTGTTTATACTGAGACCAGTACTGTTTAATATATTCCTAATTACATATTCATTATATAAACAGTACCAAGCTGAGCAGTGCAGTTTCTAAACCAGTAGGAAGGGATGCCATCCAGAGGGAGTGACACTGACAGGTACCGCCGCTCTCTCGAGCTCTGCAGCTTCTGTGCCAGAGCGCGAGGTGTAGCGATCTCTAAAAGGCATCTCCAAAGCGAAGCCGCTCAGCAGGATCGGCTACACACACACGCGTACATGCACAAACACACGGATATCTCCAGTAATATGGGTCGATGGCAAAGAGGCAGGAAGGGTCTTTGCACAAATTTCCACAGGAGTAGTTTATTGCTTCTACACTGGAAAGGGTTTTAGAGGCAAAGACCGAGAACAGCAGAGCGTCTAGTTTTAAGTACAGGGGCTGAGGGCACAGGGGTGGTACAAAGGCGGGACTAGGACAAGGAAGCCAATGGGAAAGCTCTGGAGGAGTGGTGAGGGGCAAGGGCCAATGGGGGAAACAGGGAGTGGAGAACTTCCGGGGTCAGGGGACATATAAGGTATAGAGGGGATGGAGAGGCTCACGAGCCAACCAAGGGAGCAGAACTGGGGTAGATTAACATAACAGAACAATGCATCCTGGGAGAAGCCTTTGTGGTCACCCTAACTGGAGGAGGTTCTTTTGGTACTAGGGACTTACCAAGAACTCTTTGTCCTCTGTACCACAGGCCAACCAGCCACCACAACAGGCTTGCAAATCTCAAAGTTGAAACAAGGCAAAGTGCAAGGTCTTGCACCTGGGTTGGGCAAAGCCCAGTATCAATACAGACTGTGGGATGAGTTGATGGAGTCCTGTGGAAAAGGAGTTGCATGAACTGCTGGACAAAATGCTGAACGTGAGCATGCACTTGGAGACCAGAAAGCTAACTGCATCCTAGGCCCACCAGGTCAGACAATTCTCCCTCTCTAGTCTGCTTCTGTGAGACCCCACCTGGAGTGCTTTGTCCTGCTCTATGGACCTCAGCATGAGAAAGACATGGCCACATCAGCACAGGTCCATAGCTGGGCCACAAAACTGGTCAGAGGTGTGGAACACCCTTCCTGTGAAAACAGGATGCAAGAGTTGGGTTTGTGCTGCCTGGAAAATGCATACAAGGGTCCTGATTGCAGCCTTCCAATACCTAAAGGGCTTGTAAGAAAGACAGAATTTACCAATGCCTCAAGTAACAGCAGGGTCAACAGTTTTAAACTGTTCCCTTTTCAATTTAAAAATATTTAAATTTAGATTAAGTATAGATTCAGATTGAACATAAGGAAATGTGGACAACAAGGTGGTGTGGCAACCGAAGAAGATTGCAGATCCCCCCATCACTGAAGTGTTCAAAGACATACTGGGTAGCGTTTTAAGCAACATGACCTACTGAAAGACATTCCTGGCCAGGGAGGCTGGACTAGATGATCTTTAAAGGTCTTTCCAACCCAAGCTATTCTGTAACTCTGTAATCTCTATACCAAATTTTGAATTCCCACTTGCATGTTGGGGGCAATTTGAAATATTCACACACAGACATACTATGAATAGGTAACTACTTTATGAAGCACAAAAATATACGTTTTTAAAAAATCTCACTTTTAATTCATCTTCAGTTTTACTTCTATATTCTAAACCACTGTTTTTCAAAAGGAATGCCAGGTATGAAAAAATTTCATTACATTTAACTAAAATTCGTCAGAAGTAAAAAAAAAGTAGAAGAAAATAAACGTAGCTATTCAACAACGGTACTTCTACATATAATACATAAAGAGTAAGGCCTCTATTAACAACACCTGTACTAATCAGACTCATGTGATTTACACTCCTTATGGCAAAATATAAGAGTATAAAATAACAAAAAAACCACCCAAAGCACTAAACAGCTGGCATCCCTTGGCACCAATAAATATGTGGTCTTGGCTTAATCACTAATAAAAGAAATTAGCATTTAATGAACGGCAGGATTAAACACTTTGCTCCATTTTGAAAGAACAGCATGGATATCAACAATTTATCCACAAGAAATATTGACACACTCAAATTCTCATATTGGTAGTTTACAAAAATTTCAATTTTGGTCACAAAGTTGGATGGGTAAGAACAAAGTAGACATAAAAATACAACACCATGGAAGAACTATGTTTTCGTGTTCTGTTTTTTGAAGTTTTTTTATTTATTGTTACTTACACTTCTCAGATATTGATTAAAAATATTTCTAATATGTATAATCAACATGCATCTGCAATATCTAGTCATCTATTATGAAGCAACACAAAGTCTTGACGTGTTAGTTAATATATTTTTCATGTTTATGTATAAATAAAGGAGGGGGGTGATAAAACTACGTATAAATCAAGAGTATCATGGTTACATTATTTTCAGTGGGTGTCCTGGATATTAAATTGGTCCAGAATAAATAAATGTGCCCTTTCTTTCAGCTAATGAAATATTTTCTGTTATCAGTTCTAGTGATGGCAAACAGAACATTTTACAACCCTCCCTGATGCAGAAAGTGATCAAAACAAGACAGTTCCACTACCCGCAAAGAACTGTTCTTTTTCTGCAAGCACATTATAAAACAGGACATGAAGATCAAAATGGACCTATGCACAACTCTTCACAATAAGCAGGAAACACAGCATGAAACAGGGCAAAAAGCAATTGAAATCCCTGCCACTCCACTTCCCACAAAGTAGCAGCCATCTTTCTTGATCCTCTCTTACCCAAAAATGCCTAGAGATATACATAGTCCATTCTTTCCAATCCCTGGTAAGAAAGAGAAGCAAAAGCAGCAGCAGCTACAGGAAGATCTCTTTATTCCCCATTTGTATTTACCATCTTCTGACAAAGTGTCAAAATGCTACTGGTGAATCTGCTACAGCAGAATCTTCAACAGATTACTGATCAGTTCCTAACTTTTTGACTAATGGTGAACTGTCGATGTTTTAATGGATAAACTGCATTTGTAAAGTGAAAACCATACACAGTATGGTTTCTTTGACTAAACAGTATGGTCTGCAGACTGCTGGCAGTTGACAGACTGTACTTTTTGGGCTAAGATTATAAACTGTGCAGAGTACCATGCAATGGTGTACTTAATTCCTAACACAGAGAAGGATTTTTAACTTTTTAACAGTGATTATAACTATCACTAACAGAAAAGGCAAATGAGTTACAGAAAATAACATTAACAAGACCTCCCTAAAAATAGTACACATATTTTTATGCAGGGAAAAAAAAAAAAGCAAAAGAGCAGTTCAGTTTTGGTAGAACCACAAGTTTAGAAAAGTCCTCAGTTAGGAAAACACAGTGTCATTTTAGCAGAAAGACATGCCATATTACCTTTGAAATCAGAGCTGCAATCAGCAAAATGAAGACTGATGGTGTCTAGGGTTTTTTTGAAGCTAATAATGGGTAAATTGTTAAGATATTTGTTTGAAATCAAACCAGCGTTTTCAACAAATAGAGAGATCCTAGGCTGGTAAATAAAAACTAAGCTAAACAAATAAAACTCTTCTTGTGAGTCCACCAATAGCATAAGTAAAACCAGAAGATGATGTGCTTGCTTCTTCCAACTTTTTGTATTACCGTCAATATACGACACTCTCTTGGATGTGGAAAACCCAGTCCAGAATCACTGTCTTGTTCAAATCAACGATTTAAAGTAGTTTCCCATCACAAAATGCCTGGAAGAATTATTCCTATCTTTTCCGTTACAGAAAAGGGAGGCATGAAAGTATCTATTCTAGAAAGAACCTGAGAGCTAGGACATCAATCATCAATTTAGCAATGCACATTATTTTACATCAAATGAAGTATCTTTCACCACAAGAGACTTCCCTGCAGGACAGCAACCAAGGACTATGCTATGAATCTTTATAGACCAAACAGGTGGTTTAAAGAAATACACAGGACTAAAGAGAAAGCACATAAAGCTAAAGAAAGTGATCTTGGCTCAGAAACTCCACCCATAGAATGAGCTTCCAGAGATACAACATTTTATCCCCGTTACAAAAAAAAAACCAAACCAAAAAACACAAAAACCAATAAAAATCAAAACAAGCACAAACAAAAAAAAAAAATCAGAAAGAAACTAACCAGACTAATTTCTTACACCAGGAGCCACTATGTTTTTCAAAAACAGCATATCCATCTGCCCCACCCCCAAAAATACACAACAGCAAGGGAAAACAAAAACTCCTGAGAATAATAAGAACATAGGTACTGAAGATCTTGAAATTTTGAAGTGGCAGGCAGCAGCATAAAACCCTGAAATAGAATGCAGCAGTTAACACAAGCAACAGAGACAAGATGTGACATGCCTTAATATTTGACCTTTGTCTTTCCACTGCCCTCCAACAATGTCAAGCCCATCACAGAAATGTAACAAGGTGCCAAAGAAAACAAGAAATTTAAAAATAAAAAACAACTTCCTGCTTTCTTTTCAGTTGTTTTCTGGAACCAAAACTTGATTTCTCAAGTAATTTTCAAGTAAAATAAGAAGATGAGCCACTGAAATTAAAAATAATTACAAAATGTCTTATTGCAGACACAACCATAATTTTCCCAAAACAGCATACTATAGAGGCACACCTCCTTAGCTTTATACAAGGCTTCTCAGTAGACAATCTGGGAGATTTGGACTATTTTCTTAATTTTGCTTTCTCATTTTTGCCAATTCCACCACAGAATTATACGTCAACATCAGTTTTCAGAGTGACTGCAACAAAACTGTACTTTTAACAGGCCCTACTCCAAGATCTTGCTTATTATAATTGATGCTCCTACAATGGTTTGAGTAGTATTAAAGGAAATATCAAATACTACCAACCTAAGCTGCAGAAGTCAAGACTTAGTAGTAGAACCTCAGCTTTAGAAACAAAGAAAGGAACAGAAAAAAAAAAGAGGAAGTATTAAAAACACCATACATGGCTCTGTAGGCACCTTTACTTTGTGGGAATTGTTGCCTTAAAAGAACAGAGTAAATGTGAATAAAAATCTAGTTTTGAACATAAAGGCCACCATCCTGGATGACTAGAAGAGTCAGGTTCTCCAGAATTCTGTCAACATAAAAGAAACAACATCCAGAAATAGATGCCTGGAATAGAGCAAAGCTAGCATGCACAATACTTCCACTAAAGCTCAGGAGCTTCACTAGCCAAAGAAGGCTCTCATGTATTTACCCGAAAGACCCCATATCAATGGGTTCCCATTCCAGGAAAAGACTTCATTTCAGAAGTGCAGTTTATGTGACAGTGAATATAATAGCCCAAGAAGGTGTGTAGAAGAGAAACATGACATAATCTATTCAGATGCTAATAAATCTGTATGTTGGATACATACCTGTTTGCTAAAACTGTTCGGTTTAGAACCGATTAAAACTGTAGCCTCAATCATTTAATAAATGTCTTTTTTTCTTTGGAAAAAAAAAGATATCCAAAAACCAACAGATACTTAAGACTAATCCTTTGGTTCTGATACACCCTTAAACTATTAAACTAGATTTCAGCTGGAAAGGTTTTTTTGCAAACACAGTTTACGAGCCTGTTAAGGAAAAGGAAATGGACTTGGGCAATTTTATCTAGTTGCTGGATGAAAAGTTAACACCCTCTCAATAACATCTTTTCTAAAGACATTTACATAGCTTTTCTATCTAAAATGCCTGCTAAGGCAGTCTGTGAAGGAGATAACCCTAGCCAAAAGCATGGGATAGAGGACAAGGAAAATCTTAGCAGAAACTGAAACACATTTACTGTCATACACCTCCACAGGTTGTCCTGAGGGATTGCAGTCTCCAGGAATGGACATACTCAAAACTTAACTGGGCACTGTCCTGGGCAATATGTTCTAGGCTGGGGTGCAATAGATGCTCTAAAGTGATGCCGTGATGATCTTTTGCCTTTTCTTTTATACCCCTGTTACACCTTTTTACAACTTCTGTATTCGTAGTGCTTTTTGCCTACATTCTTGGACTTGTTTGTTCAGATAGGAGACTAAACATTTTAGAAGTTTCATAGTTAGGGATCAGTGTGCCCCAGACCCCAAGGTCCTCTCCAGAACACATTCTGTAAACTAAGATAGAACCATCCAGGGGAAGGTTCCTCAGGGAGGGGAGCTCACTTGAGCCCCTCATTTGGGAATCTTTGATAGATATGCTAATTAGTAAGACCTACAATGTTATACCAGATCGATTCTGTGTGCGCATTGCGGGGTGCATTTCGGTGCATTCCACTTGGATGTCGTGCACCTAAGGATCCTTAAAATAAATACCAAGGTAAAATCCCTTTTTCCCTTCTAACCGTGTTTGACTCTTGATTTTAAGACCAGGAAAAGGCATCAAAAGAATCCCCCTCCACTCTGAAAGCTTTCACAACTCTGATTAACAAGACCTACAAATGTTAGGAGACAGCACAGGAACAAAATAAGTTCTTAGATCTAAATGAAATTAAGTAAACCTCAGCAGATGAAACAAAATTATACTTAAGAAATTAGCTGAGCAGCAAAAACTTTATATTTCAACTGTGAAGAAGCTAGAAAAACACAACATTAACATCACCCATACATATTTATGCTTTTAAATGGCTTGTCTCTGCACAACGTTTTCACATGAAACATGACCTTAAAATGGATTAACCTTCTAGAAATAATTTTATCAGTTGACTTTTAAACCAGTTGAAGAATCTTACTGAAGTCCATTCAGTAATTCAGACCAGTATAGTTCTCATTCAAATCCAGAGTATCTTCACAAAACTTTCTGTACAAGGTTAATCGCCTTAGATAAACGCTATATTGAAAAAGCAGCCTAACTGACTAAGTTATCACTTCTTTTACTTATTTAAATCTGCCTTCCCCCTTTTTTATGTAACATACACATGCTTAAACCTGTCAAATGTATTGATGGATTAGTGAAATGGTAAAGCATGTAGATGTCTACACTGCAGTACTTTCAGAGAATCTCTGCTTAGAGATTGCTCTTCACTTTCTTTTATATTTTATTAATAATCTGAACTAAATCCTGAAGACATGCATCCCCTGTCATCAGAAGGATGGTAGATACTGGATTCTACCTAGAGCTGGAGAGATTGCTGCAGAATCTCTCCAGTAACTATCTTCCTGTTCTTTTTTTGCCTGCTTTCCTCCCAGAAAGCTATCTGATCTGATAAAAGACAAAGATACAAGAATGGCAAGATAATATGCAAGAAATTTAAAATAAATACATTTCAGAATATTTTCTGTCTGCTGAGTTCAACACATGTGGAATGTGTTCATCAAGGAACAAGTAGAAATGCACACACAATTGAAATTAATCTAAAGGGTAAATCAGATGCTTAACTACAATTTGTGTACATCAAGTTATCAAAATGATTAGAAATTCAGATTTGTACTGTTTACTTCAAAGTTTCTATTATGTATAATGCTCTTCAAAAATATTACATGCTACTAGGTTTTAGTAAGACAGAATTTATGTCCAACTAGCAAACTAGCAGAGCACAGGACCTCCTTCTGCCTCCACCAAATTTTGTCTGATAGTGCATATCTGCATACTAGGAATAGCAAACTATATCTTTATAGAGAGCTTCCTGAACTTCTCCCACAAGACACTGAAAACATCCCCAAAGTATTTAGCATTGTTCAGCTTTCCAAACAGGATTTCCATTGACAGCTCCTTCTCCCCACAGATCTCCTATGCAATATGTCTTCTCAAGAAGTCTTGATTCTACCCACGGCAGGAATCCAATGCCAACTGCCATGCAATGTACTAATGCTGCTTGGAGCAGGGAACTTCTACTAACTTCAACATGGATGCTTTCTTCTGATGGCTTCATCAGCCCAGGCCTTCATGGCTTTAACCAGACCACATCCCATGTCAAAATACTGTTTTGGCTACCAGCAAGTGAGAAAACACCCACAGCATTAGGTGTCACCTTCCCCTCTGCCACATACTTCTGGTGTAATCCATGTGTTTGGTAGAGAATTTTCACTGATTCCTACCACAAGACCTCACACTGCCAACATTTTTATATTTTCAATAAATACACTTAACTGTCAGCGATGAATGACCAACTGGAAAAATTAAGGAAGTGTACCTGTGAAGAGAGGCCACAGGTAAAGAGGCAGACGGGGAACTTTTGAAAGTACACCCATAATTCCTCTTTAAGCCCTCCCTTCCCAGAAACAGCTTGGGTATATTTGATCCTGCTGCAAGGTTGGAAAGAGATTAAATGACCTCCAGAGTTTCCTTCAAGTCTTAACAATTCTCTAAGATCCCTCTGCCTGTCCATTTTTCCCCGGAGCTGTACAAGGCAGCACCTCGGGACTTTTGCCATTTCAATTCAAGAGAACCGTGGCTTCTGGGAGGGTGAACGAAAAAGCTCTCAGAACAGGTGGTTTCATCCAGGGCAAGGGCTCAAGCCCGATTTAATTCATGTCTCGGAGTCGTCGGGCGCCCGCGGCCCTGCTCCTCCTCCTTGCCCGCTGGGAGCGGACGCGAACCCGCGGTCCCAAGAGGGACGTGCCCGCCCGGCCCCGAGCCGCCCCCCGCCCCGCGCTCAGGTACCTGGCAGCGGCTCAGCTCCTCCGCCAGAGCCCGCAGCTCTTCCTCCAGCTCTGTCACCCGCTGCGCCGCCGCCTCCGCACCCCCCGAAGCCATCGCCGAAAGCCTCCCGCCGCTCCTCTCGCAGGGACGGCGAGGGGAGAGGAGGATCCGCGCCTGGCAGAGCGGGATCAGGCAACCCCCGCCCGCCGGCGCCTGGGGGAAAGGGGAGAGAAAAGACGCCGTGAACCACACAAATGAAAACTTTCCGCTGCACTCACCGCGCGGGCGAGCGCCGGAAACCGCAGGGAAGAAAGAGGACGCGGTGCAATGACGTCACAGCGCAACCGCTACCCGGCGAGGAGAAGGGGCGAGGGGCACGTTTGAATTCACCCGCCCGAGCCGAGGGGCGGCGCATGCGCCGTGCGGGCGCTGGGGCGGGGACGGCGGGATGTGACCCGATGCCCGGGACTGGCGCTCCGGGAGCGCAGCTCCGCCGGCTTCTGCCCTGGCCCCGGGACGTCTGCCGCCTTCGTCTAACAGGGCTAGGAGCACCTGCTGTCCAGCCAAGGTGCTGAGCGAGGGATGCTGGAAGTGCCTGGGAACCCAGCGGATCCCTGCCCCTGCTCAGCCGGAGGAGCAGATGTCCCCCGCCGCTGTTCAGATCGTAGATGTTTGCATACGAACCGTGCAGATCAGACTCACAGAATGGGTCAGGCTGGAAGGGACCACAGTGGACCATCTGGTCCAACCTCCCTGCTTAAGCAGGGTTATCTCAGAGCGCATTGCACACAATCGTTCTTGAATATCCCCCGTGAGCGGGACTTCAGCAGCCTATCTGGGCAACCTGTTCCAGTGCTCACTCACTGCGCAGTAAAAAAATTCCTTCTTATATTCAGGTGGAGCTTCCTGTGCATCAAGTTTTGCCCACTGCCTCTTGTCCTATTGCTTGACACCACCAAGCAGGGCTGGATCCATCCACTGACGCCCTCCCTTCAAACACTTGTGCGCATGATGAGGTGATGAGATGTTTCTGGGTGTTCTGCGAGATGCTGAGGCTCCAACATACCTGAGCGCCTTTTCCTCTTTGTTTGTTTCTTTTTTCTCTGAATTAAGTAATAACAATGGCAAGACAAGAGTCAAAAATCTGGCTTTAGATTAGGTCTTGATAGGGTTTTGGGATGCATGAGCACCCTTGTTTCTCAGACAGGTAGATTTTGAGATTTAGCAGTGCCAGAGTTGGATTTCAGAGCCTACAACTGACAGCAAAGGAAGGCTTCCAAGATCTAACCCTTACAAATATGTGAAATATTTCGGCTGGTGCTATGTAAATGTACTGTGTTTAAGATCCAGATATGTGGAATACCTGGTTTTGTAAAAAAGGGTTAAATGGTATTGCCAAAGTAAATCCTCATGTAGCCTACATGGGAAGCAAAATGCTCATAAAAAGGATAGACTTTCCCCCAAACAAATGGATAAAGAAGCTGAAACGTGGTCAGAATATGTTTTTGCCTGGAAATTGCATTTCACCAATGTCATTATCTTACTACAGAAATATGATACCTGTTTTATATAGAAGTATGTTTTCTTTTCCTCTCCATTGTAACTTTTGCACAGTTTTTGGAGAAGTTGCCCTTAATGTACCACTGTGACAAGAAAGAAAACTCTTAGTGTGTACGTGTACATGCAGAGAAGTAAGAAGGTTTCACACCATGTGAATTAGGACACACATTAAAATGTCCAATCCTTCCACCTATGGCCCTAGCAGAAAGATTCCTGCGTCCTTGGTGATAGCTGTGCCTGTCAAAGTTGATTTTGCATCACACCGATGTCCAGGGGCCCTTCTCTGAAGAAGAGAGTGGCTACAGTACTCAATGCCAAAATTTTTTTGCCTAATTTTTTAATAAAAGCTTTTACTATGACTTTTACTAATATTATCTGCACAATTATGAATGTAAACAGAAAGGTAGGAGACCACATTTGAGTCTTCTCTGTCCAGTTATATGGAGATTTAAGGAGATTCAACAATTATTGGATCAATACCACATCTCTCCTTAGACCACCCTTTATAATTTTTATAGTTCGTCACTCATTGTATATTGTGTCATCTCACATTTGTGATCTTGCACTTCCTGTCATTTATCTTTGTGTGTTATTAAATGTTCATTTGACCATAATGACCATCACGTCAATTCTAACTTGTTTACATTTTAAACTTTTTCTTTGCTTTTAGGATCTCCTAATTCTCTTCTACCGTAAATTATCTGGTCACTATGATTCTATGTAGCCTTCACTTTTTCCACAGCCCTACCTTTTAATAACCATCTTTTTTGCTTTTCATTTGTTTCCTAATATTTTTGTCATTCTCCCCTTGACCGTTTGTTCCCTATTACACTTGGGCAACAAGAAGCTAACCTTACTTAAAAAACAATATGCTTAGATTAACTGCTGAACAACTAGAATGACTAAACAGGATTTAAAAACATTTTCCAAGTACAAGGTCATTCAAAGTTGAGCTGAAAAGATCCAGTTATTACAGGGGCTAGGCTCAAAGCTTGACAGAACACAAAACAAAAGACTGCAATTCCCTACAACTTTAGAACCTTAAAAGAGAAATCTGTGTATTTAGTATTTGTGTAGACACAACATGTTACCACAGTAAACACAAAAGTAACACTCTCCCATAACAAGATATTTATTTTAAGGACATAATATTTTTGTGTGTCATTTAATCATCATCACATTTGCTTTCCTGCTATTTCATAAGGTTATTCTCTATAACAAAGTTTCTAGTTATTAACCCAAACAGTATTCTTAGAATATTTCAGAAACTTTAAAATGTGCAGTTGGCATGTTTTGGTGAATTGGGAGACACTGACTTGTATCAGCGTATTTTGTACATTATATTTCTCCCAAATCTTTGTATTTTGAAACCCCTACATTTACAGTTATCAAATCCATGAGACTGTTAGGCTAAATTCTTCCAAAACTATCTTCCGTTTGGATTTCACTTTTTAAAAATTAAATAATACTGCGTTTGAATTAGGTCAGCACAAGAATTTTTCCTAATATGTAGCAGTTGAGTAAGCATGCAATTTTTTGTGGCTTTTCCACTTGTAAGACATCTATTTGGAATACATTGCACAATTGAAACCTATTTGTTATGGCTTTTGCTCACTTGCAGTCCCTGTGAAAGTTACACAAATGGAAGTGCTCCCCAAGTTGCTTTGGTGGCAGAAGAAAAATATTTTTTGTTTGGGTTTTTTATTTTGCGCTTGGAAAATTCCACATCTTTCTTTGAAACATGTTCATATTACGAACATGTTGCAGTTACTCTCAATCACAATTTCCTTTCTTTCTGTTTGTGTATTTTTTTCCTTATCTTAATGTGCAATAAAAAGTTACTCCATCCATTTTGGCAACCCCCAATACTTCATTATTAGAAGTAAAGAAATGTAAGTACATAATAGATCATTTTCATTTTCTTTTAAACAAAAAATATTGTACTGGTCTGATTTGAATTAAAAGTGTTAAAATGTTATACTTAAGAATTTGCATTTCTCCTTAGATTTTTATGTTGACTGTTCATGTTTGTCACCAGTAGTTTTCTAGGAAACAGCATCATCAAACAGGTTCTTTCTGAAAGATGTTTGTCGGCTACGGTGAACAACACAAATCAAAATTGCTGAAATGATTTCTAGCAGGTTTTGGCAATGTCCTCAGTGCTGTAGTAATTTATATGTTTCTCAAGAACATATTATAACCCTAGAAATACGTTAGATCTTGTTTAGACAATGAATTCAAAACATACTTTCTTCCAGTAAAAGTTTCTGGATTGGTTTTGTGGTTTTTGCTTGTGCATGCATTCAGGGCTGCAGGAGACATTCTTTCCACTTCTGTGATAGCTGTATGTAATAACATGATTATGGTCACAGGAAGAAGGGAGATTTAAAAGTGCCAAGGTCTGCAAGGAAAAGTAGTATCTGATATGGGATCACCTGTCATAACCAAGAGAACAGGCAGACCATTTAGATGTTAAAAAAATTGTGAACAAAAGTATTTGACCAAATTTATACTTTTTGTTTCCAACTGCTTGTAATAAAAGATACAACTTCAGACCTCATTCCTACCATTACAACATATTCATACTGAATTAGCAAATTTTGAAAAAGCAGAGCTGGAAAAGGTCAGCATGGAAGCTTAGATTCACTGATGTAGGGGCCTGGAGTTCCACCACTAGCACAATTCACTTTTCACTCAGTGCAAAGAAAGTGCCATTTTGTTCTCATAAGCAGAGGGTAAGATAGCAAGGAGATTTGCTCCCAAAAAGACAAGAGGTAGAACCAAGTAGCCTCTAAAATAAATTTATTTTATTGCCTTAGTTTACTGCATACTTTTCTACTGCACACTGTGCCTTACTTATAGACTGGGTAAGCATTAATCAACAGGTTACATTCCCCAGAAGGGCTACATCATGATGCCAGAGGAGTCCATAACATGGCCCTGGGAGTCCCTGTTCCACTTACCTTTGCTGTGGAGAAGGCTTCGGTTTTTTGTTGTGTTTTAAATGAGGTCACAGACCTTGGCACTATATCCTTCAAGGCAATGAAAAACACAAGCCACTAATATAAAGTAGGGCATGTCAACTGAACAAAGCATAGAGGGAGGAAGTGATTAACAGTGTCCTGAATGAAGTCTTCCCCACCCCATAGCACCTGCCAGCGATGGGAGGCCTAGAGGGAGGGGCAGACAGCTGAAGGTCATTAAGAGGGGGAAGCAGATTCCAGTGTGGCTGTCCTGGCAGAGGTGTATTGGGTTTATGTTGTAGTGAACTGAAGAGATGGGTTTAGCTGAGCACTGGGAGTTGATTGTTTCGTTGTTAATTTGTTTCGTAGTGAAATTGAACCCCAGAAGGGAGTTGAGCTTTGACCTTGCATGTGGTGTGTAGCCTGTATCATCAACTAACTGGGAGAGCCACATGGTTATGGAAGTGTGGCATGGAAAATGAAGAGCTGAGTTCCATCACCCTGAAAAAGGGTGTGAAGAGTACATGGCCACCCAGGCTTAGTAAGTTAAGCCATGATCCACGATACCCTTGTTAACCCAAGGAGTGGTTGCTGAAAGGGGCAACACTGTCAATGACCACCCAAACTTTATTTAGAGTATGCAGAGGACACAGACGAGCCACTCCCTTACCCTAGGGATTACAGCTGAGAACATACACCTACACATCCTCTCATTGCATTCATGTACATGCACACGACACAAGAGCCATGAACATGTGCAAGTGCCTCACAATTACCCCTTTTTAATATTAGAAATCAGGTTTGCAACAGTTTGTATATTTTAGTATTGGACACTGCTGCACAATACACTGAAATAAACTGGTTTTCAGACTGAGGACAAATTAAAAGTATAAATACTGGAATTAATTAAATTAAAAAAACAGGTTCAATTTAAAAATTGCTACATTTCAAATCTCTGTCATTCAGAAGTAATAAGAGAATTTTGAATAGAAATTTTAAAATGAATGTCTCAGGCAACCTGCAAAATGCATGGAAGTATAGCTTACCTCTTTTTACATGACAGGAAGGTTAAGGTGTAGTCAGGTTAAATCACAGCAAAATGCACAGCAGTAGCATTGATAAAGATGCAAATATTAAATAGAGCATAAATCAGAACCCAGCAATGTTTTTGCTCATAACAGAGCCAAGCCATCTGATTTTCAGGTCTTTGTTTAACAGTTCATACTGTGTTAAAAAAAATAAAGGCCTTTGGAAAATAAATTGAAACAAAGTATAAGCTAGTAGTTTAGTCAAAAAACATTTGCAGCAATTAAAACACTTTTTCTAGTTTTATCAAAATGCTTAAATTAATATGTATTATTTTACAGACACTAGCTTTTAAAGAAGAAAAAATCCTTGCTCCCACTCTAAGATAAGGAGGTTTTGACATCTTGTTATGATATTTCTCTTGCCTCAATTACCTTGCTGGTTTCTTTTGCTTGAAAAGCTGAGGTAAATGTCTTTCTGTTTGTTTCTGGTTTTCAGTTGACCATCAGGTTTAAGTTATAGTTATTTACAATCACTTGAATTCAGAAAATACTTCAGATGAACAAGTAAGATTCTATTTTTATTATCTGTGCACACTGTGGCAGTAGCTAAGAGTTACTGGGAGGGCACTTTGTGCTGCAGTATTTCAGTTGCTAACACTGTTCCCAAAAGCACTGTTTGCGATAAATTCCCAGCCCAAGGGAATACAAAACAGATACTGCACATTGCATTCTGGGGTGGTACTGCAGACTCAGCCCAACATGAACTCTTCTTGCAGCCTGAACTCCATCATCACAGTGGGATTCAACTGACTCAATTCACTGAGATAGAGCTCGTGTATTTTGGCAGCGATGCAAAGTTGTGCATTTGAACTTTCCTTTCCTTTCCTACTGTGGTTGATTTTAGAGTAACAAAGTGAGAGTCCATATCTGTTGATTTAAGGTTTTGGGCTTAAAACTTTAGACAGTTTTTACTCAACAGAGTTTCTTCCTTTAGAGACACAAAATATTTAAGAATAAGTACTACATAAATATCTGTATTAAAAAAACCCCCACAGAAGTATTGTAATGAAAACTGCATTTAAAATTACCTGGAATCATTCACAAACAAAAGATAATTCCTGCAGTAATTAAGGGGGTTTTCAACACTGAATTTTGATAAATGTGTTTGTTTTGGTTAATTTTCTCAGCAGTTGTATCCTAGTGATGTGCACAAGATAAGAATTGATTTAAGCATGTAAAATAATTTAATTATGTCTGAAGGCAGACAGTGAGGGTTCAGAGGATGGCTTTTCATGTTTACTCATTTGTGAGGTGGACAGGCAGTTGTCAGTTCATACTCAGTTTCAAATTTTCAAAAAGCAGAAATAGAATTCTCGCTACACTTAATTTTCAATTCAAAAGGAAATAACATTCTAATAGAGTGTAAGAGTGGTTTGCCAAGAATAATTACATTCCTTTTTTTTTTTCCAGAAAATGAAATTTAATTCTTACCAGCTCTCACAATTCTGTTGGAAGATCCCTGTTACTTGCCTTAAAACTCCTTCTGGAGTCCTTTGATTACATAAGAATTTCTAGGGTTGTTTCTTATTATGCTTTTAGCACTTTTATCCCACAGTATAAAAATATGACCCAAATATGATCTAAGAACTCAAAACCTGAAAATCAAATATAAACAGCTATTAGAAATCACAATTTTATTTTCACTCTGACCAGTGGTTTTTGGACACTCCACAGAGGTAGCACTAGATATCTCTTGAAAACCACAGATAAAAAAAATAAAGCTGATTTGGTTTTATGACCCAAATAGTGGTAGAAATATGCTAAATGAAGACTAGATAGAGATACTAAAAATTTGATACTAATATTTTTCATTGCTTTAGTTGTCTGAACTTACTACAATATGATATATTGAGACTGTGAACAATATAAAGTAAATATGTAGCCTAGACAGCAATTACATTAGATCATGTGTTGATTTTACTCCACTTTGTTCAGGGAATGAGGTATAGCTACAAGTAGAAGAATATATGTAGTCTCATGTTGCAAGCTAACTCCACTTTTTTATTATTTTCATTTAAGTCTATGTATTCCTAGTGAGTGTCATCTTGACATCTATCTCCCCTGACCAGTTCTGCATCCTGACCACGTGACTCCTGACCACATAAGCTGTTTTAGAAGTATGCTCAAAATTACGGAATTCCTGAGTTGCTCTGATATTCTGCTGAGCTTTCTGGCAGTATTTCATGACCTAGAATATCCTTTGTGTTATTCAGTCTTTTATCTTTTCTAAGGTATCATTTCTGAGAATCCAACCAAGTGAATTTAGGTGTCACTACTTTGACAAATGACCACTGAATAATCCAGCAGCAGTTTCAAATACAGTCTTTGCATCCCTGGGCCTCTGTCAATGGCTAAGACTTCCACAGAAGCTCTTCCATGAGGAATGTAAGCAGCAAAGACAGTAGCTTCTTAAAATGTTGTAGCTTTATGGATTAGATGATCATATTGGTATAACCTCCAAGAACACTCAAGAAAATAACTAGGGGTATATGAATTCTTATTATCTATGTGCATAATTCTGGTTTTGTCTACTGTAAATAGGGAATACTTATCTGGCATATCTGAAGAATCTGTCATGTATTGTGCTAATTAGATTATTTGTATTTTGCAGTACATTGCAACATTCCTGCCAAGTACCTTGATTTTTTTTAAAACAGATTTGGGAAGCTTTGTGCTAATGCCTCAGCTTGGTCAGGCACCATTTTAAACATTTCTTTTGGTGCTAATAGTACATAAGTGTGCCAAGTCATGGAGACCCACTTCATTCTGAAACCTCTTGGTTTGACAATAAACTGAGGAAATGTAGTCTCATACATGAGGGTCACTCAGCCTGCTACAAGTACTCACCCAATTGCACAGTATTTATTAGAGGGTGGTTCTGACCTCATGCTTCACAAAAAACTATTCTATTATTCTTGTGACATGCAGCATAGGGGAAATAGCTGTTATATTGATTTATATTATGGATGAAGTGTTGTTTGTGGGTCCAAGGTCACACTTGCACTCCCCTGACTGACTCCTGGAAGAAAACATTTTCAGTCATTGTCCTTTTTCTCTATCCCGCCATTGTGTAGCGAGAAGCTGACATTCGTATTTGAAAATATTTTACAAGATAGTAAATACACACAGGAAACCATCTCTGAAATAGAAGGAGGAATTAGGAGGCCTATATCATCAAATCACACTGTAGATGCACAAAATAACAATGCTTCAATGCCTAGAGGACACCACTGCAAAGAAATATTAAATCTGAAAGACAATATTTATGATAGAAAATTTCAGCAAAAAATAGTAATTTCTCCCAGTAGCTAAAGAAAATCTGGGTGTGTGAATATAGGTATTTGCTCTTAAATAGGGTTCTTATTTTTTAAACATAAAAATACATCACCATGGGAGTTCCAAAAGATAAACTGTGCCTGGATACAGCAGAAGATTTAGTATTCCAGTATCCCAGACTAAATCAATAACTGGCATCTTATCTGGTCCATTTATTGCGAGAACATGATTTGCTTTTTCTTTGCATCATGTTAATGGATTTCTTTTCCTATTGAATAATACCTCTGTATGAATACTGTTTTAAAGCTTATTTGGGTGAACATTTCCTTTGTACAGATTATATACTTATCTAGGATTATATACAGCAGAGTGCTGCTTACAGAAATGCTTTTACTTGAGTCTGTTATTTTACGGTAACCAAAGTAATAAAAAATAATATATTTCACTGTTAACTTCACATAAAGGTTCGGGTAACTATGCAGCCTCCAACTCACCTGGAAAATGAAAATTCTGAATCCACGCATCATTATCAGCATTCAGGGTAGTACAAAAAACTTAAAAAAGTGTAACAGCAGGTAATACAATACCTTTCACTGATGTGATTTTTTAAATCATTATTTTCATTTAAGAACTGTTGGTTACATTGAAAGGAATTGTCATAGAAATTATGGTTTAGAGAACCAGAATTACTGCAGATTAGTTTGCATACATGTTACTGATTTGCTTATTCTTTTCCTTTATCTAACTTGCTGTTTCTTGGACTGGAACAGTAGTTGTTTGCCACTGCCTTTAGTCCCAGTGGACATACTGCCTTTGCCTTCGAGCAAAGCCTCTTAATGAAACCAGAGAATACTTTTCTCTATCTTGGGCCCATGTCTAGACAATATTAAGTATGAGTTGCAGCTCTAATGACCTCCAGGAGGCCCACAACTTTCTTTCACACTCTTTTGCTTTGTATGGCTAAATAAACTTCAGCTATGTGTTTCTATTTATTGCAACATTTTTATTATTATATTTATTGCAAAATTTTATTTAGAACTCTGTCAATTGTCACATTATACCTGTCCTTGATAGCTCTTTTGTTCATCAGTGCCTTTCACTCTGAGCAATGGAACCTCATAGTGTCTATTTACTTTTCAAATCCCTCAGAAGTAAGTCTAAGTATGTGTTTGTGTGTCTGTGATGACTAGGGGACATTAGACCACAAGAGAAATGTCACACCATTCATTGTTTCCTTCATTCTGGCATATGCAGGCCTATTCCTTGACCATTCTTTTCTCTAGTATTTCCTTTCCTTTCCTGAAAAATATGTGTTGTGTTACACATTAGAAACTTGCTATTTCTAAATCTGATTCTTTCTTATTACCACCTTTTGCTCGTTTCTCTGTTTTGATCATCCATGTACGTAACATGTCCCCGTTTTCCTTCTCCTTCAACCAGGTCCTTCTTCCAATTTATCCCTGCAGTTATGTTGCTTATTGGGCTATCCTTCTTAGTCAGAGTTGGCCCTCCATGTTCTGTTTTTCAACAAAACAGTATTGACAAATTCTTAGGTAAGCTGGCAGCTTCCTGTATTCCATTCTCCTCCAGTTCTAACCTACACTGTGGACTCCTGTAACCTCCATCTTCTCTTTTTTTTGGAACATCCATAAAGTCTTTCAGTGTCTGCACATAGTCACCTTTGTTTGTCAATCACTGTGTGGCCCTGCCAATCATCTTACCACCTATTGCCTGTTCTTTTCTTTGGAAAAATTAAAACACTTTTTCATCCAGCGTACATCAATGGGTTTCTTCTGCTCAGTTGGATGAGTCATCACATCTCTGCAACTATGTAGTCTGTAGTCTCAGAAGTTTTGTTTCTTTCTGATGTCTTGGAGTTGAAGTTGGCTACTAATGAATTGCAGTATTGTGGCAAGTACTGAAATTTTTTCCTTTCTTCTCCAGACCAGTTACTTGCATCACAAAGTCCTTTTACCTGAGGTAATTGTATAGACTGCACATAGCATTTATTTGTTTGAGGCTTTAGAGGGCACACGCTGTCTGTGCAAAGCCTTTCATACACAGTATTTCTCATATATTTAATTTCACTAAATGACATCATATACTACTATCCTAATATAGAGAAGACAAGACCTTCCCATGTGTGTTGGTTTTGACTGGGGTAGAGTTAATTCTCTTCACAGTGGCTGGTATGGGACTGTGTTTTGGATTTTTGCTGAACACAGGGTTGATAAACACAGATATTTTTGTTATTGGTGAGCAGGGCTTACACACAGCCAAGGCCTTTTCTGCTTTTTGTACTGCCACACTGGGGAGGAAGTTTGGGGGTGTGTGGGAGGCTGGGAGGAGATATAGCCAAGATGGGTGACCCCAAGTGACCAAAGGGATATTCCAAACCACATGGCATCATGCTCAGGATATAAAGTGGGGGAATAAAGAGGGAGGGAGGATGTTTAGAGTGATGGCATTTGTCTTCCCAAGTCACTGTTACTTGTGATGGGACCCCTGCTCTTCTGGAAGTGGCTGAACACCTGCCTGCCCATGTGAAGTAGTGAATTAATTCCTTGTGTTGCTTGGTTTGTGTGCACAGCTTTTGCATTACCTATTAAATTGCCCTTATCTCAATCCACAAATTTTCTAGCTTTTTACCCTTCTAATAGTCTCCTGGATCCTGCTGGTGGGGGAGTGAGCAAGCGACTGTGTGGGGCTTGGCTGTCAGCTGGGTGAAACCATGCTGCCATGCAGAAGCACTCACCCACGCATACTCAGTAGTATATGCTGGCAGTAGGTCCATTCCTCCCTACTGCTTCGTGACTTGTGCGTCCTCTTTTTTGGCAGTCACATGGGGGTGCAGTGCCAGCTTCCCTCCCAGGAATCTTTCTGTGGATTTCACAGAGATCTGGGCAGAACATGCAAAGCTAAGCACCTTCTGCTCAGCACAACAGCAAAGTGGATGATGTCTTTTAGGAAGAAGGGGAAAATAGGAGAAGTAACATCTGCTTCAAACAAAATGTCCAGCAAGTACAGTTTACCTGAAAGACAGTGAAACTGTCTCCTTCACTGCTACCATGTTGGCTAGTTTTTTATCCATCATATTGCAATGATAATGACCTGGCTAACAGATGACTGTAGTGCTGATACTGTTCTAAGAATTAAATTTTCCTTCACATCCAGATGGCAGAAGAGTGTAACCAAATGGTTTTTATGCCAATTCACCCTGGCCGGGAGCCTATGCTGAAGGCTACTACAAAGTCCCAACAAAAAAAACTGGATATAATGTAAGTATGGTTAATAGGGCTTGTCTTAGCATATTTGGTAATGTTGACTCAGTAAGAGTAAAATTAAAACTTTTGGACACTTCTCATATGAATCTAAAGATTTACAGAAAGAAGCCAGCAACTGCCAGTGTGAGATAGTCAACCTGATGAAAAGGGAACAGGAGAGAGATCAAATGAGATCAATTACAAATTTTCCTTTTGGTTTTTTTTGGTCATTGGTTTAGGAGTTTTCTGGGGGTTGGGAAGAGGAACAAAGCTTTATTTCATGTCATCTTCAGTAACCTTAGATATTCAGACTGTATTCCAAAGTACGTCTCCTATATGGATTATATGGATTGGTAGTATTGAAAGAAACCATTAAGGTGTGTCCTTGACACTTTCACTTATTTGCAAGAAAAATTGTAACTGTTTTCAGCAAAAAAAAAGCCTGTGAAAGAACATGGATCTGAATTATATATTGTACTGTTAAGTGTGGCAATGCAAACTATGTAAATCTATTTTTACCTCTTTTGTTGCTTTACATCTCATAATATACTCAATTCTTTTTTATAGTACAGTTCTTCCACTATGTTTGGGGCTTAGGTGATCTCACCACTGTCCAGTTTTTTAAGAATGTACTGCCAGACCTTACTGAGGAACCCTAGTATAGTGCCTGTCCTTATGGTGCTGTATGTGCACAGTAAATCCAGCTTGTCAAATACAAACCCACCCCATAATACATTGCATTCCGAGAAGGAAAAACATTATGTGCACTATAAAGTTGGTCTGAATATGCTTGTATGACATGTACATGCTTGTACCAACATTAAATCTGCAGCAGATGTGAAGTATTAAGCATCAAGGCCACACTGTAATTCTCAGGACCTCCTTCAAACTGGTCCAAGGTCTTTAGACCTCAGCACTAACAGGCAGCACAACATAACATAAATTGTTAATCTGAAGTCTCTCATGTAACAGGATTATCCTTCCTATTCAAGTAAAAATATAAAAAATAACAAATTTTATTCAAGATCATTATCACTGCATCGTAAGGATATCTAAACATTTCATAGGAACACTACTGCATTTTTCTCTGAAATACACTGACAACAGAAAGACGGTGATCCAATAGTATAAAATAAAGGGAAGTGTAGTAATGTAGTGGATGTAAGATGTCAATTTAGCTAATATAATTTCATACATTTTCCAAACGCTACAAAAAGAAAAGAGAGACAAAGGCAGTATTGGGAATTCTAAATGGAAATCCTGAAAACAATATATTATTAGAAAGTAATGCATCACTAACAATAGTAAAGCTGAGAATGATTTGGGTCCATAACTAAATAGAGGGGGACCTTAGTAACAGAGGATACAGAGAAGGCAGATTTTACTGAACACTTTTTTTGCATTGGACTTCACTGACAAGACCAGTCCTCAGGAATCTCTGAACCAGAAGACCAGGGTAAAGGAATGCTGGAAGGAAGACTTTACCTTGGTTTGGATTGGGCTGGAGAACACCTAGGCAAACCTGACATCCAGAAATCCATGGCTCCTGATGAGATGCATCCAGAAATGCTGAGAGAGTTGGTGAACACCATAGCTGGGCCACTCACAGTCATCTTTGAAAGGTCATGGAGGATCAGGAGAGGTGCCTGAGGACTGGAAAAAAGCAAATATCACCCCAGTCTTCACAAAGGGCAAGAAGGAGGATTCAGGGGACTACCAGCCAGTCAGCCTCACCTCAGTCCCTGGAAAGGTAATGGAACACCTCATTCTGGAGGCCATCTCTATCCACATGGATGAAAAGAAGGAGATCAGGAGCAGTCAGCATGGATTCAGCAACGGGACACCATGGTTGGGCAATCTGATTGGTTTCCACAGTGAAACAACTACCTGGATAGATGGATGCGGGGAGAGCAGTGAATATTGTTCTACCTGGACTTCAGCAAGGCTTTCAACACTGTCTCCCACAACAACCTCAAAGGCAAACTCAGCAAGTGTGGCCTGGATGAGGGGACAGTGAGATGGACTGAGAACTGTCTGAATGGCAGATCACAGGAGATTATCAGTGGCACAGGCTCTGGTTGGAGGCCTGTCATGAGTGGTGTTCCCCAAGATTCAGTACTGGGCCTGGTATTGTTGAACTTCTCCATCAGTGACTTGGACGAAGGGGCAGATGCCTCCTCAGCAAGTTCATTGATGACACAGAGCTGGGAGCAGGGGCCAGTACCCCAGAGGGCCGTGCAGCCCTTCAGAAGGTCCTCGACAGGGTAGAGAGATGGGCAGAGAAGAACTGTCTGAACTCCAACAAAGGCAAATGCAGGATCCTGCACTGGGGGAGGAATAACCCCAGGCACCAGCACAGGCTCGGGGCTGATCTGCTGGGAAGCAACTCTGTGGAGGAGGACCTGGGGGTCCTGGTGGACAAGAAGCTGTCCATGAGCCAGCAGTGTGTGCTGGTGGCCAAGAAGGCCAGTGGTGTCCTGGGGTGCATTAGGAAGAGCACTGCCAGCAGGTGGAGGGAGGTGATGCTGCCCCTGTACTCAGCCCTGGTGAGGCACATCTGCAGTGCTGTGTCCAGTTCTGGGCTCCTCAGCACAAGAGAGACACAGACCTGCTGGAGCAGGCCCAGCAGAGAGTGACATTGGTGATTAAGGGACTGGAGCATCTCTCTTATGAGAAAAGGCTGAGAGAGCTGGGCCTGTTCAACCTCAGAAAGAGAAGGCTGAGAGGGGACCTCATCAGTGTCTATAAATGTCTGAAGGGACAGTGGCAAGAGGATGATCCAGGCTCTAGGTTACTCAGAGAGATTGTGGAGTCTCTGTCGCTGGAGATATTAAAGATACAATTCTGTGCAGTGGGCTTTAGGATGACTCTGCTGGAGGTGAGACATTGGCCCAGATGACCTTTTCAGTGGTCCCTTTCAACAAGACCATTCTGTGACTCTTTGAACTAAAGGTTAATTAGAACTTCAATTGATGTTTCATAAATGTCTATAAAACTGTCACCACCAAAGCTGACCCATTGTTACCCAATGTGTTTGAAGATAACAATGGGCTTTCAGCTATTAATAGATTCTTGTTTTATTAGTGGATTCCAAAAATACTCCCATTTCCAGAAAGGGCGAGCAGTGAAAATAATAAGTCTCTTACAAGAACACATGAGTTTGATAATAATTAAGGTTCCTACAATGATATTCTTGTACAGTGTCTTTATTATGCTGTCCCTAAAACAAGCTGTATTTATTAATAGCATTGAGTATCTATAGATAATTTAGTACAGATAATTAAGATAATGTGACAGGACAGAGCTATTTGAACAATCTGTAAGCTGACAAAGCATTCAGTTTGATTGAGAGGCTCTCTCCCAAGATACACCACAAATGCTCAAATGTTACCATTTAAGGCCAAACATAATTAGCCAAATGCAGTTTTGACTTAAAAATTTTAAAGTATGTGTGTATAACATAGCAATAATATTAATACTGTATTTATCACTATCAGTAGTAGTAGTAGTAGTATCAATATTCTTACCTCCTTGAAACTGATGGGTGGGAATAAATGTATGGTTTTGTGTTATGCTAAATAACAAGCACATTCAAGAGCATAGAAAACTGTTGAAGGCAATAAAAGCTGTATTTACTTTTTGTTTCAGCTCTTGTTTTGTTTTTTTTTTTCAGGAACTTGTTCAGTATTGTTTCTTGTCTTTTGCTTAGAGTAAATCATGAGTCACAACGTAATTGGAGTGTGATTAATGTTCAAATGACAGACACTTTCCAGATGAGAATGATGTCCCAATCAAAGGTTGGATGTTTCCTCGGATTTGTATTTTTTGTCAGTATTTAGACCTGACCACAAGTATAAAGTGCTAAAACCTCAAAATCATAATGGGTTATGATCATTCTTTCCTAAATCATTATGTATCTACATGCTATAAAACTTTTGGAAAATCATGCCTGAGTCCTGAAAATTCACAAAGCTCTTGCGAGGATCAATTTCTTCTCAGAAAGAAAAGTAACACTGATCATATCACTCCTTCTTTTGTATCCAAATGACTTCATAATTTCTGTCTTAGTGTTTTCATAACCATTATAATACTAAGGGTGGGGTCAGGAAGGAATTTTTCAGCTCTTTTCTCTGGTTTTAATGCCTACTGTTATACATCCACGTTTTTGTTTTCATCATGTAGATGACAGCATTTATAATCATACAGGTTTATGAGAACTCAGTTATATAAATTATCCAAACAACTTAATACACTGAAGCATAAAAAGGAAAAATAAAAGTAACTTATAGCTTTTTCTTTCTTTCTTCAATTATTAATTATTATGATAACAGAGGAAATAACACACAGATGTCTACCTTATATGGGCAGAAGGAAACTTTTATATATGACTAAAACTACTTTAAAATTTAATTAATAATGTAGCTAAATATTGAAACACAATCTGCATTGTTTTAATATGTTGGACACTCATGTTAAAACAGCACAGAGATTCTTCTCACAGTAGACTTGATTTTATATTTTTCTATACATACTGTTGCTGCAAGTTTGGAACGGTTGTACCTGTATCAGGTAAGTGCAAGTCACTTGTGCCATTATCTACAGCCCATGAAGGTAACAGAAAGACTTCTTTATTTTTACTGGATTTTGGATTGCATGTTCTTTTGCCATTCCCTTGTACAAGCTGTACTTGTACAACTACAGATTCACAGGTTACTCCCATCCCCCCTGCCGAGAAAACAGCAGGAGACAGGGATGTCCCCACTGCTGTTTTAAAGATACTGTTAGCATATCAGTTGCTCCAGTTCAGTTTTTAGTTAACAACAGTAGTTGTATATGGCAAAGAGCAGGTTTTGGTTTGTTTTAGTTTTTTTTTGCATCCAAATCATTAGACAAATCTTATTAAGTGGACTATTTATGACTACATTTCTGTTCACAGTGAACAAGCAGGACCTTCATTCCTCATGAGAATTTTGACACCACTTTTCTGGTATTTAGGCAAACACATAGGACTGGTTGAGAGAGCATCTCACTGTAATATTGGAAGTTCTTATTCTGGTAAATTCTGCTTTACTGTTAGGATTTGGTTTTGTTGTTGTTGTTGTTGAATTAGTTGAACGCTATTTTAAGTTCCTGATGTGGCCTAGTCAGGCAAATTGAATCTATGTCTCCTCTCTATTTTTATGTGTCAAACAAGTAAAAGGACCTAGAATGAGATGAACATGCTTTAGTGAAAGCCACAAAGCTGTAACAGCTGAGCTAAAGCAACACTTGATGGAAAGGAAACGGAAGTGTCCAAGGAGATATTAGGAAAAAAACCCAAAGTATCTGTTTGCTGCATTGAAGAGAGTAACAGGCCAGCTTTCTGCCTTTCTCAGACATCAGTAACATATTTGGTTCACTTTTTTGTTTCATATCTGGTCTTAAGAATACTCAGTACCAAGTGCACCTACTTGTAATTCCTGCAAAAATGAAATCAAATATTTTTCTCATCCAGTTCACTGTATGGTAGTGTGGTGGTTAACCCTTCTTTCAGTTAACATAATCAGACAATCACACAATCCTACCTACAGCAAAAATCTTTAACGTAACTGTACCTGCTATGCTCTACACCACACAACTCACACACTCAGTTGCTGAAACAATAATTTCCAGATTTCTCTGTTAAGAGTTTCCACCTCTGAAACCTGAATATAGAAATTCATTCTTTTTTTTTTTTACTTTTGATTATCCTGAGACTGAAAAGGCAGATACAGGTATAGGATTCCTAGCCAAATATTAGGGACTATAAAAATGGCCAGAAGTGTATTTCCTAATGATATCCGTTAGGAAAAGCATATTGTAAAAAATTAAAATGAAAAACTGAGCTCTTCAATAGTACAGATCTTGTTTGGTCATCAAGCTATGCCATAATTCCATCAGTTCAACTGGTACTTCATGTTTTCAGCTGGACTGTGGAGAATGGAATTTTTCCTTCATTTTAAAAGGCCAGGGTGAAATTTCTCTCTTCATAACCTTGCTCTCAACCAGCAAAAATACCTGAATGAGAGAAAATAATCCTGTTAACAGAACTAAGAGATATTAGAGATGAGAAGTAAGAGCCTAGAATAAAAAAGGAGGCTGGATGAAGTTTGAGAAGGGACAGGGCATATAACCAAAATGGGGATAGGCCAATGAGTACAATGGCAGCTAGCATCCTATCATTTCCAAGTACTCAACTAGAATCCCTTACAACATGTTGTATGATTTCTGTGCTTGGAGCCATAAATTATATTGATGATTTTTTTGGGCTTTCCTAAATCTGGATATACTTTCAGTTCACCTGCACATTTTTCACACACAGTACCTCATTGTGAAGAATTTCTAGATTTGAGTATCCAAATGCCAGCTGCCTTGAACTCTACAGCAGTGCTGCATATCTCATAAAGCATTTTAGCAGCTTAAACCATGTCCTTCTTAGAGCTCCTCTCTCTGATTTATACTTCACAGCTCCAGGGTCCTCTAATCAATAGAACAAGAAGATAAAGATTTAAAAAATGTTTAATAGGAACAATCACTCTTTAGAAACCAAAGAGATGCACATCTAAGAAAAATCCCAAATACTCATATTTTCAGCCTTCATTTTATGCATGTAAAATAAGGTGAGCTGTATTTCAGGAATGTTGAGTTGATGCCTTTTTCTGGTCTTAAAATCAAGAATCAAACATGGTTAGAAAGGGAAAAAGGGATTTTACCTTGGTATTTATTTTAAGGATCCTTAGGTGCACCACGTCCAGGTGGAATGCACCGAAATGCGCACTGCAATGCGCACACACAATAGATCGGGTATAACATTACAGGTCTTACTAATTAGCATGTCTATCAAAGATTCCCCAGTGAGAGGCTCGAGTGAGCCCCTCTCCCCAAGGAGCCTTCCCCTGGATGGTTCTATCTTAGTTTACAGAATGTGTTCTGGAGAGGACCTTGGGGTCTGGGGCACACTGATCCCTAGCTACGAGGCTTCTAAGATGTTTAGTCTCCTAGCTTGACCAAATACATCTAAGAATGTAGGCTAAAAAACATTAAGAATACAAAAGATATAAAAAGGAGTATAAAAGAAAAGGTGAAAAATCACCATGGCATCAGAGTAATCACAGTTCTATATAGAATTTTTCAGAAAAAAAGCTGCTCACTGGAGGCTTTATAAAGATACAACTTCTAAACCTTACTTGTTTAAAAGTAGGCATGAATAGGCAGTATTTTTAAGATTAGAAGATATTTCCTTCCTTCAGTTGTTTAACTTCTCAACTTGTGGTTCTATTGATATAATAGTTTCTGAGTCTTTTAAGTGAAACCCATAGGTTTCAAAGACCCACAAGAATTAGAATGTCTTTAAAGCTAAAAACAAGACCTGAATTTTTTTCTGTATCATAAAACAGAACGAATACAAGTTGTTCCTTTTTTACCTGTGTTTCTGATCACTGTTTGCTAAAACATACATCTCCATTGACAATCAGCTGCACCAGTAAAATAACTTATGCTGTCCCATCCCGTTCTGAACAGTGAGTTGTGGCATCCAAAACCAAATACAGAACTTCCTTTTCATGTTTCTTTAAAGATTAAAAAGGAGATTAATAAATACTTGAGACATAAATTACTCAAATTAATTAAAATCACAATAACCATCATCATTTACCTGCTCTATATTACACTTTCTTTTCCTATAAAACTGTGAAGGTTTTTTTGTTCAGATACCTTCTTCATTCAATATCTGTCCATTTCTGTATTAGGTACTCTTCCTTTCCTGTCTGACTTGTCTTATAGAGATGCTCATGTAGTCATATACACATACTTTGTTCAAAACTCTCTACTATCATATATGCATATGTGCATATGTACATGGCTTATAACCAGCTAAACAAAGCTGCTAAACCTTAACCTATTGGCTTTTTCTCTGTGGGCATATGCTTATGAATGATTTCTAAACATACAGTAGGTAGAGCATAATTATGAAATTACACTAGCCAAGTAGATGTAGTGGTAGACCCTCATGCTCCAAGTGGAAAAAGCACCAGCAGATGGGCTTTCATTTAAAATATTTTATAATGTAGTCTTTTTCAAGTGAAACATTAGCACTAGGTTATGGACCTGCACTCAAAACCACAATTAATCAGTGATCTAAATAATTATTCTTTTCAGGAAGAGCATCTGATATAGCCACAAATACTACAGTGTTAATATAATAGGAATTATATTGTCAATTGATCTTGATGACCCTCTGAACTAAAACTAAAATAGAATTTGTACATTTAATCCATGTAAGTCAAAACATCTGCAGTTCAAGAGACAGAGACTTGTCCAAGGTTTTCCAATTCCAAAATAAATTTTGTTTTCATACAAAGAATGTTCTTCTGTTTCGTTTATTCTTTTTGTTTGTTATTTCATATGACAATTGGCTGTGATGTGATCTCTAACTCACAACTTCCTTGGACATTGTGTGTACTAAGTCCGACCATTATGGAAGAGTCTTGAATTACAGGAATCCTAAGAGTGAGCATTCATGAGCCAGATCTAGATAGGCATGCATCTTTATACTTCTTTATGATATGTAAAACATGTTTAAAAATGTAAATTCATATAGTTACACATATTTCAGATGTGCAGAGTTCAGAACAACATAATAAAACTGATTTTGATTAACAATATGAAAATGTGTGTTGAGACATTTCCACATTTACTAGTGCTTTTGTATTCTCTCATCTGAAGGTGAAGAAGAAAAATGTCCACACTGAAAATCATATTTGATGTATAACTCAAATGAAGAGAAATATGAAGTGGCTTCTTCTGAGCATGTGTTAGAAAGAGGTTGCCTACCAGAGTAATTTTAAGGGGTTTCTTTAGTTAACAGATTTGCAGCCTAGCACAGTAATAGTTGAGTTCAAATTAACTCAATAAATGCACACAGAGCACTTATTAGGGATTCAGCTAGGTGGAGAACACTGGGAAAGTTAGAAAAAGATGTGATAAGCTGTCCATAATAAAAACCTAAAAAAGCCCTCTTTACATACATACAAAAAGATAAGTAGTAAGTATATGATAATGGGATTTTGCATACATGTAGTATATACTTTTCTGTGTTATAGCAGCAATAACAAACAAAACTTGAGACTACACTAATAGAGTAAGTATTTATGTATTGCAGATGAGAAATTTTAGAGAGAAAACTATTTAGTGACTTTCCCAAAATACTGGAATTGATTTGGAAACTTACAACTTAGTTTCCAAGTCTGAGATTCTTTTTATACTATCCTACAGAACTTCTCTTATTTAATAAATGGATACATTCTGTGCTCCAACCTAACTATAATTCTCGCTCCTCTCTGGAGGAACTTACAACTAAGATGGCATTTTAAGTCTGTGTTATTTGTGCTTATGTGTTGAGATTTGCATTTATGTGCTGTCCTGAGACACCAAACTGTTGAATGCCATCTTGCTTCATTCTCAACCTCTCCCCAAGGACTTATAGGTACTTCTTGGCCAACAGCATTCCCACAGATATAAAAATCACACTTTTTTTTGTGTTTTCTAACCATTTGGGCTTTTTTCCCCCAAACAGCCTTACATACAATCCTCAGGTGGATCCCATTTGGGGAGAATTTTTTTTGGGCTCATACAGTCCTATTCACAGTTATGTGATCACATATAAGAAGATAGAAACAGCAAAGCAGCTAAAACCCAACACAGTATTTGAAACAAACACTGCAGACATTCACTTTGCTATTGCTAAGACTCTACAAATTTTATAACAATTATTATTTAATGAGCATACTAAATATCTAGCCAGGTCTATGGTAAACCAAGAGATCAGAAAAGCTCGGAGGGAGCCCATACAATCTCTTCTGCAAGTTAATACAAAGTTAACAGTAATTAATAAATATTTTAAGCATTCTGATTTAGAGAAACTAAAACAGTTCTGAAGGAACCATTCCATCCTCAGGAAAAAAAAAATGTTCCTTTTAAAATTTTCCATAAGGCATAATTTTGCCTTAAAAAATAGAAACAAAGCTAATAAATTACATTTTAGAACTCTGTTTAAAGACACTCATGGAGAGACTTAGACTAACAGAACTCAGAAAATTCAAATATAGAAGTAGAAACATAAATGTAAGAGGGGTGTAATTCATGCCATTATACCTGTTTGAAACAATTTGTGTGAGTTAAGGATAGAGTGCCAGTATAAACTTTGAATTTATTGGCTTTTGTTGCTTTAAATCAAACCCTTCACATTATTTAAACATAGTTTTTGTATTTAATATTCAGAGTGATAGAACACGTACATTTGGCTGAAGATAGATACATAATTCATGTTGGTAGAAAGCATACCTTATAACATTTAAGTGGTTTATTAAACTTGTTTCATCTGATATGGGATAAATTCTGTAATTGACAGCAAGTCATAGGCAGATCATACATTTATCATATTTAAGATTACCTTATATCCTTATGTTACAGAAACTATTCTGCTTTAGCCTCTCAAGGGTTTGGGTTTTTTTCTTCTGTTGGAGAGAAAATACATGAAATATGTTAATGTTGTTTAAAAATGACTCAAACCTGAACTCCAACATGAAATTAGTTTAGTGGCCTCAGCTCAGTCCCTGACAGATAGTTGAGCCTATCAGGAAAACCATCACACATACTTTAGCACCAGTCAATAGGACCAGCAGCTTCTGATCTAAAGAGACCTAGGCAACGAGCCTGGGGAGGTTGAATGACATTTTAGGGACCATGACATCTTGACGTTAGAAGGGGGGTCGTATTGTGCAGGGAGATTATTTCTGTACTCCTTGTTCCCTCTCAAATTCATAGAGGAATTACTTGAAAGTACCCCACCTATTTGATGAGGAAGGATAGGAAAAAAAAAACAAACAGGGTTGCTCTCTCAGGCAGTGGATTCTACTCAAATATGCTGACACTAGAATTTTCTTTCAAGCCATTTCTGTTATCTGTATGGCTTTATTAATAGGGACTGGGAAGAGCCTTAGTGTGGAGCAGGCTACAGCCAGATCGTAGTTTTACAAGCATTATGACATTTAACATTTCATTTGTCTGCATCATAATGGATTGAAATGTTAAGAGACTGCAATAATGTTTGACTCTTTGCTCCTGCTTTTGGCTGTTGAAAACTATAAAGTGGTATTTTGGTATGGAAGTTCTAATGCTAACAAGGCATATCTAAATTAAGTAGATGGGTCAAGGTGACTAAAATACCATAACGATTATGACACAATAGGGGCTAACCCCTATGTTTTTTAAAGAATGGACGAAAGTAGACTATTAAGTAAGTAAATTCCAACTAGTACCTTTTTCTTCCGCTGCTTTTATTTGTTTGGTTTTTTTGGGAGGCCTGTTGCACCAGCCTGGAATAACGTTCACTTAAATTTTTTTTTTCTCAAAGAAAGATACAAGCTGTATAAAACAGTGAAAGAACATCACAGTTGGACTATACAAGTAATATTTCTCTTTATTGTAGTATTTGTACCGTGCACCTTTTTCTTCCTTTTTCCCAGAAAGAAATGACTCATTTAGAGAAAGGTCTCAAGAGGTTTTTAAAAAGGTTGTTAGAAGCTACAAAATAAAGAAGGCTTTGGGAATCATTAAATGAGCAAACCATCATAACTAATCCTGTCTGGATATGTATTAGTGTATAGATATCTGGCTACCTGATTGTTTTCCTTTGAGTTTATGATAAGTTTCCATGCTGTGAGTTTTTTATTTGACTAGTTCCTCATTGCATCTCTGCAAAATCAGGTTACTCTGGTTATAAATATGATGCATTTACTGACTTTATTGACTTCATGCTTTGTAAGGTACAGCCATTTTCAGAGATACGGTGTTTGGATTGCAGGAGAGTAATTGAATTTCTATTTGGTTTTGCCTTCCCGTTCATGTCTAAGGCTCTGAATAGACACAGGGGGCAGAAGGACCTGCTACAGAGTATCAACCTGGATGACACTGTAACAAATTATATTGTAAGGAAATAATAAGAATATTACGGGTAAAGTTGTTAGTGGAGCTCTTGTGACAGCAGTAATCTTCTTTTCACATTAGTAACTTTACAGACAAAATAGATGACTCAGGAATCTAAATTTTGTGTAAGTAGGCTCAGACTTCAGGTGAACATTCATCTTCTCTGTTAAATATTATTGAGACATTTTGGAATGATTTGCAGTTTTCTCTCATAGATACTGAATTTATCAGAGCAACAGAGTAAGATTTTAGACTCTTTTCTCTTAATGATCCATTAAAACACTATTCAAAGGGAGCTTGACACTCAAAGAAATCAAGTTTCTTAAGAAAAAGTCAGGCTGAAATCCTATGGAAACACTTGTTTCTTTTCGCCCTGTATCAAATCAAGATGGTGTTCATAATCTGAGATGTGAGAGAGAAGGGGATTGACCATTGAATAAAGGAATGGCCCATTTGTATTGGGCCATTTCAATGGTGCCATTCAACGTTTGAGTAAAGAGATTACTTGAGACGAAGTTCTTGAATGAGGAACCTTGTTGGCCTTGAGGTGTAGACTGAGTGACAAGTGGAAAGAAGCTTGTGTCAGTAGAGTGGAATATTCCAGTTGAAGTAAAGAAATAACAAGGTTAAAGCCTTAGAGTCCTCAGTAAAAAATTTACAATCCTCAGAAAATGTGTCCAGCTGTGATGTTGTTCCTTCAGAGCACTAAAAGAAAAATGAAAATTTACATCTATTAGACAGATGAAAATTGTCAAATTTGTTATCCTCCTAAAGCAGACAATCTTTTTTGGCTTTAAAATAAGAACTGATGTAAAGATTAAGATAGTACTCATTTCTTTTGCAGAGATTGCATAAATATTTTGCAAATAAAGTACTTCTAGAAACTTTTTACCATTGTAACCGCAGTTCACATAGATGATTTTTTTTGATTCTTTTCCAGTGGGATGCAGAAAACAAGCATCTTTCATACTCTGTCTTGCTGTTTATCCAAGAGAGCTCCAAAGTTAATGTTAGAGAAACAGACACAAGTTATCTAATGCAGAGCAAATTTCACTGGCACCCTCTTTCATACTGATGTGTCTTGGACTTAATTTAATGGTGGTAGGATCAGTTTGATGTTATTGGCTGTTGGCCCTGCTCTCGAGAACTGAGGAGAGATCTACTTTTCTCCTCTTATTTTGATTGCAAAATGCTTGCTGACTCTAGACTCCCACTGACCTCAACAGAAAAGCAGAAATTCAGGACTCTTAACACTTTACAGAATTGGGCCCAGATGAGTATGGCTATCAGTTAATTTTACTGCAGTTGTGAAATAGGAACGATGATACACATTTTTTGAACAGCTGGAAAATTATATTATAACTTACATTCCATCATTCAGCTTTCCGTGGAAGGCATTTTACTCTGTGACCTGAGAGACAGTCTAAATAGTTGCTTGATACATCCTCACCATAGTCATAAATGCCACAGTATTGGGACAGGTGGGATGTTGCTTTAGGACAAAGTAATTTATTAGTAACATTCACTTTACTTTGTATTTAACATAGGATTTTTATTGTCTTGTATGTGTAAATACAGAAAACCAGAAATTGTAGAACTTTTAACATCCTTTTTGTAGTGTAATCAGACATTCTACGCACTCTTACTTTTCTCAGTCAGACTATAAATCCTGAAGGTTTTTCCCTTGTGAGCCAAATTCTTCTATCTCTACTAATCTTGATGTGTTGCTACATCAGCCTACAAAGTAATCTCAGTGGGACAAATTCTTGTCTCCACTACTCCCACATAAATTGAAAGCAATCCTGTAATTACAATTATACCAAAACCAGAATTTGACCTAGTGATTTGAAAGAACCAGGCAGGCAGTATTTGCCTTCAAACACTTAGTTTTCTCCTTGTGTCTTAATGTGTCCTGTAGAATTGTATGAACAAAAAAACTCATGATGAGTTATGTTTACAGCTTCCATTCTTAGCAAAGTTGTTCCCTTAATTTCCTGTTGAAGTTAGTGGAAGCTGAATGTGTTGTAAGGAAAGGTGGCACTGGGTCTCCACTAAGTTATGTTCCAAAGCATTACAAAACACTGATGGAAAGGGATTATTATAGTTAAGACTAGTCAGCTAGTTAGAGCTGAAGATCATGTCTAATTTACATTTAGTTGTAACAATGGTCTAGGAACTGCTTTTGAAGACCTCAAACTCTGTCGGATATGAGGAATAGCAGCCTCTTTTTAAAGATCAATATACCATAGCACCCATCCAAATTGCTTGTAATACTGGAATTATTTCTTACACTAATGAAATGATCTGCCATGACTGTGCAATCTGCTTCCCCTATATGGTGTTGCAGTATAGCGTGATACTTACAGGCAACAAGTCCAAGTGTAGACTAATCTAATAAGTGATTTTCAGCTTTTTCTTTTCAATGCCTCTGGTTTTGCTATCTCACTTGGTGGATGCATAGGATCCAAAAATGTAACTTCAAGCACTTAGAAACCATCAGGATGGCCAGATTTAGGAATTTTGCATTAAATATAGTTATTTAGCAAAATTCAGCTGAATTCAGGGATCACCTTCTGATCTTATGAAGGACTGTCTTGATTGAAGATAATGAAAATTTTGAATGAAGAAGAGATTAAGTGACTACCCCCTTAAGGGTGCAGTAAGGGATTTTTGAAATAAGGGATTTAACATTTAATGACTTTTAACATTTTTACATTGTAGTATATTTTATTTCTGTGTAGGTTACTTTTATTTTCATGAAAATAAAAAAATTGACTACATTACAGGCTGTCTTCTACATAACCACAAAACTATTGCAGGATAAGAGGCAGGGAGTGAATGCTCCCCATAGCAACAGAAATGTTCTCAAACTCTATCCAAAAGACACTGATAGAGCAATACAAGCACAATACATTCCTAACACTTATTTAACATCAAGTTCCTGTATAAACTCATGCATATGTTGAATTTTTGATGCATGAACAGTAACTTTGAAGACAATGACCTATTCATATTCACAAATACAGCACACAGATAAGCACTGAAGGATGATTTAATCTTTGTCAAAGCATGAACATTTTTTTTTTAAATCAGAAAAATGGACAGTTTCATTGCAAGACTTTCCACATAAAATATACTGTTAGGGATAAATTACTGCATTTATGTGTTGTGACCAATATTGTGCGTAAGGATATAGGAAGTAGAGTATATTGCCTTATCACCTAAATATTAAAATGCTATTGGGGAAATTCTGGAGTTTTTTTTCCAAAGGTCCAATTTTCACTGAATAAATCTGAGCAAGAACTTCAAACTATGGCCTCATTATTAACTGGTTTTATTTACTTCTAACATGTGTGCTACTGACCTTTTCAGATTTACCTGAAAATTCCTGGCCGAAGAAAACTGTTTACATTTGCAGAATCTCACTGCAAATGAGATGGAGAGATCTTTGTGAAAGAAGCCTTAACACTTTTGTGGCTCTTAAAATGCCAGGTCTCTTTTTCTGTCTCTTTTTCATAAAAGCAGAACTCTGCACAGATCCCAGGCAGATATTTCCTCTAGCCATTTTATGACAAGGAGACACAAGACCACTGCTAGCCCACAAAGGGGGAATTTTGAGCTTCTGACTCCTCTGAGATTTGCAAGAAACGAGGGATATTAAAATTCAGTTTGCCATGCTTTTACCACACAGTCTTTAGTGTCTTTTAACTGCTCTGTTTGCATAAGACCATTGGAGCTGTGCTGCCACCAGCACGTAAAAGCCCTCTGGATTTTGAAAAGTACCAGCACAAAGCCTGTGCTTCTGTGTTTTGTTGGAGATGGGCTTTTTACCTTTCTCTTAATATATTCTGTTCCCAAAGGCAGCAAGCAGATTTTCTAGGAAATTTATTTTTAAATGTTTTGTTTATCCTGTATACACCAAAATGTCTCCTACTTCCGTGGTATCAAAACAAAACTTTGGGTGAAATACTTCATTACAGTAATCAGCAAGTCCTCTGGTGAACATGAAAAGTTTTAGGTAGCCACAGATTGTATCAGGATAATTATAGAAGCATTGGACCAAGACCTATGCAATGCTTTTACCTCCACAGGTCCTAACTGAATCAGCACAGCATGTATGTGCACTCAGGGAGAGGCACACAATCCTATTTCCCTCTGTATTCTGTCAGGACAAAATGAGAGAGAACAGTATCAATTCATATAAACCATACCATTCAGTGATGAGAAAAGCCCACATATATTACCACTCAAAGCAGCAGAGTGTGGGAGCCCCCTGCATTACAGAGGGTCTATGTCAGGAAAGCACACTGTATTTCTTTTCCACCCTATAGTGTGGTAGTGAAGATTTTCCTTCCTTTTTCTTCACCAACATACCAGTGAGAAAAAGCCAAACAGGCATTTTAAAACACAATTTCCTGCCTACAGCCTACAAAATACACATTTATATTTTTTCCCAGGGAATCTGAGCTACATTAATTATAACTCTCATTACAATTCCTTTAATTAATATAAAAATATTTTTAATATTATTTAATATTAAAATATTATTTAACATAAAAATATAAAAATATTTTGAGTTGTTATATATTTTTATTAGGATTGTGACTTTAGTCAGATGTGAGTGGCTGTAACTGTACATTACAGGCTTACATTTTCTTTATTTAGAAATGTGGCCCAAAATGGTTTTCTAGACTAGAAATCTTATATAGTCACAGAACACAGTCAGAAGTGACCTTACAAAGTGCAGGACAGTAGAGAACTATTCCAAAAAGCTCCATATCATGCATGTATATTTGATGAAAGTATAAAAAAATTGAATGGTGGGGAAAAAAAATAAATTGCATTTTCACATGAAGTAACAATGGTTTGTCCTCGTTTTGGCCAAAGACAGAGTTAATTTTTCACAGCACCCAAGAGGGTGGGGGGCCTGAAGTCATGTGGGCATGGCCAAGACCCTCAGGTTATTTGCTACCATCACTGCCAGGGGTGGAGGAAAGTGACTCTCACTTCCAAGAAGAAGGGTATCTGTTGGGGGGAACAAGCGTGGCTTGCACAGGGTGCATCTGGCATTGTTGCATTTTCTGGGGCTTGGTGAGCATTTTGCATGTAAATCACCCTCTCTTTTTACACTTTTGTGATTAGTGTTGTCACTGTTACAGTCCATTTTCTCATCTCATCGCTTTTTCCAGTAAATTGTTCTCATCTCAAGCCATGATCTTCCTTTTGTGCCTCCCACTCTCTTCTCTGGCCACGCATAGGGGGTGGGAGGGATTTTTTTGGTGAGAGCACTAAACTGAGGAATACTATTCCTGAGCCCCAACAACAGTGTTGCCTTCTAATCCTAGGGCAGTCAAATTTCATGTGGATCAGGACTAGTTGCCATAGAAATTTCTGTATTTCACAACTGAATTGGTATCCAGTGGAAGTTATGGACCATCATATGTTACAGACTATCCACTATTTTGTTTAGAATGGGCCTTGTTCTGTGTTTCTGCAGTTCTGCATAACTGCTGTTACAGATAATAGGATACAGAACCTGAGACACCAACCACCTGATACTGGATGTCATATCTTATGTTTTTATAATCTGGAGGACTCCAGGAAAGGAGAAGATTAGATGCTACAGCCCAGTCAAAATTGACCTGAGGTACAGTACTTCCTCCAGCCTTTTAAGGACATTTGTCTCAAATTGCATGTGTTTTCTGAGTTTTATTATAGAAGAGGAATGGATTTCATTGGATAAAATAATCTTATTTTCCTACTGTTGCATCACTCCATCAAAAAAAACCTCCTTCCTAATTTTGACCATCACTGGGAAACAGAGAGATTAAAATGGAATTCTTACACTGTTTAAGAGTTACCCAGTATTACATTTTAGGTTGGAATCATTTTAGGTTGGAAAAGCCTTTAAGATTATCTAGTCTGACCATTAACCCAGCATTGCCGATGCCACACCTAAGCCATGTCCCTAAGAGCCACAATTACACATCTTTTAAATACCTCCAGGGATGGTAAGTCAACCACTTCCCTGGGCAGCCTGTTCCTGTTGATAACCCTTTCCATGAAGAAATTTTTCCTCAAGTCTAATCTAAACCTCCTGTGGAGCAATGTCAGTTTCCCCTTGCCCTGTCGCTGGTTGCCTGGGAGAAGAGGCTGACGCTTACCTTGCCACAATCTCCTCTCAGGCAGCTGTAGAGAGCACTAAGGTCTCCCCTGAGCCTCCTTTTCTCCAGGCTAAACAAACCCAGCTCCCTCAGCTGTTCCTCACAGGTCTTGTGCTCCAAACACTTCTCCAGCTCCATTGCCCTTCTCTGGATACACTGCAGCAATTCAATATCTTTCTTGTCATGAGAGGCCCAAAACTGAGCACAGGATTTAACATGTGTTCTCACCAGTGCCAGGAAGAGGGGGATGATCACAGCCATGGTCCTGCTGACCACACTGTTGCTGATACAGGCCAGGATGCCATTGGCCTTCTTGGCTACCTGGGCACACACTGGCTCATGTTCAGCTGCTGTTGACCAGGGCCTTTTCTGACAAGCAGTTTTCCAGTCACTCTGCTCCAGCCTCTAGCGCTGCTTGAGGTTATTGTGACTCAAGGGCAGGACCTGGCACCCGGCTTCTTTGAACCTCCTACCATTGTTCTTGGCCCATAGATCCAGCCTGTCTAGATCCCTCTGCAGAGCCTTTGAACCCTCCAGCAGATCAACGCTTCTGCCAAACTTGGTGTCATCTGCAAACTGACTGAGGGTGCACTCATCAATCTCCTCATCAATGAAGATATTAAACAAGACTGGCCCCAGTACTGAGCCCTGGGATGTCCAGTGGTGACCAACTGACAGCTGGATGTAACTCCATTCACCACTACTCTGGTGGCCTGGCCGTCCAGCCAGTTCTTAACCCAGTGAAGGGTGCACCTGTCCAAGCTGTGGGTTGCCAGCTTCACCAGGATGGTGCTGTAGGAGACAGTGTCAAAGGCTTTGCTGAAGTCCATGTGTACAACGTCCCCTCATCCATGGGTCACTTTGTCATAGGAGGAGATCAGGTTGGTCAAGCAGGACCTGCCTTTGGCAAACCTTGGCTGATGGGGACCAATCCCCTTGATGTCCTGCACATGCTGTGTGATGGCACTCAGGGTGACCTGCTTCATGACCATCCCTGGCACCGAGGTCAGACTGACAGGCCTGTGGTTCCCTTGATTGTCTTTCCAGCCCTTTTTGTAAATGAGTGTCATGTTTCCAAACTTCCAGTCACCTGGTACCTGTCCAGTTAGCCAGAACTGTGGGTAAGTGATGCAGAGTGGCTTGTGAGCGCTTCCATCAGCACTGTCAGTACCCTTGAGGGGATCCCATCCAGCCTTAGAGACCTGTGTGTCTCTAAGCAGTGTAGCAAGTCACTGACCATTTCCCCTGGGATTATGGGGGCTTCATTCTGCTCCCCATTCCCATCTTCCAGCTCAGGGGGCTGGGTACCTGGAGGACGACTGGTATTGCTCTTAAAAACTGAGGCAAAGAATCACAGAATCACAGAATCACCAGGTTGGAAGAGACCTCTAAGATCATTGAGTCCAACCCATGCCCTAACACCTCAACTAAACCATGGCACTGAGTGCCACATTCAATCTTTTTTTAAACACATCCAGGGATGGTGATTCCACCACCTCCCTTGGCAGACAATTCCAGGATTTCACCACTCTTTCCATGAAAAGCTTTTTCCTGATATCCAACCTAAATTTCCCTTGGCACAGCTTAAGACTGTGTCCTCTCGTTGTCAGTTGCTGCCTGAAAAAAGAGATCAACCCCCACCTGACTACAACCACATTTCAGGAAGTTGTAGAGAGTGATAAGGTTCACCTCTGAGTCTCCTTTTCTCCAGGCTAAACAACCCCAGCTCCCTCAGTCTTTCCTCATAGGGCTTGTGTTCCAAGCCCTTCACCAGCCTTGTTGCCCTCCTCCCATTCAAGCATCTCAACATAATTCCTGAACTGAGGGGCCCAGAACTGGACACAGTACTCAAGGTATGGCCTCACCAGTGCTGAGTACAGGAAAAGAATGACTTCCCTTGTCCTACTGGCCACACTATTCCCGGCATCCTCCAGGATGCCATTGGCCTTCTTGGCCACCAGGGCACACTGCTGGCTCACGTTCTGTCGGCTGTGGACCAGTACCCCCAGGTCCATTTCTGCCTGGGCACTGTCCAGCCACACTGTCCTCAGCCTATAACATTGCAGGGGGTTATTGTGGCCAAAATGCAGGACTCGACACTTGGACTTATTAAACTTCATGTTATTGGACTCTGCCCACCTATCCAGCCTTGTCCAGAGCTCTCCTACCTTCCAACAGATCGACCCATGTTCCCAGCTTGGTTTCATCTGCATATTTACTGATATACCCTCATCCAGATCAGCAGTGAAGATATTAAACAGGACTTGCCCCAGCATGGACCCCTGAGGGACCCCACCAGTGACCAGCCACCAGCTGGATGCAGCACCATTCACCACCACTCTCTGGGCCCGGCCATCCAGCCAGTTCTTAACCCAGCAAAGGGTGCTCCTGCCCAAGCCATGGGCTGCCAGCTTGTCCAGGAGAGTGCTGTGGGAGACAGTGTCAATGGCCTTGCTGAAGTCCAAAAAGACAACATCCACAGGGTTTCCCACATCCACCAGGCAGGTCACCTGATCATAAAAGGAGATCAGGTTGGTCAAACATGACCTACCCCTCCTAAACCCGTGCTGGCTGGGTCTGATCCCCCGGCCATCCTGTAGGTGCTGCATGATGGCACTCAAAATAAACTGCTCAATTACCTTGCCAGGTACTGAGGTCAAACTAACTGGCCTGTAATTACTAGGATCTTCTTTCCAGCTGTCGGAGACTGAAATACTATATTTTATGACTTAAACATTTTCTTAAAGGACTTTTAAAACTGTATTACAAAAGCTGAAGAGAAGACTCCCACACCCTGAATGGGGCCCTGAGGCCTGACATGCTCCATGATGAAGATAAGATAAAGTAACAACTCAGGGCTGGGGACATTCACTGAGCACAGGCTTAACACCTCCAAGATGAGGACCACAGCCCCAGGGCTATCAGCTGCCAGGCTCGAACAGACCCTTGCACCAAGGGGTGGAGGGAGGAGAGGCTCTGGGTATCTTGGAAAGGCCTCTGGTCAGAGGTGCAGTGACCGCCCATCCTCCAACTGTGCAAAGGAGCCCAGCTGAGGGGTCCTCACGGGGGGCGGGGGGGAGCTTATCCACAGCAGAAGGGGGTGACATGGCCCATCACAGGGGCCCCCCTCAAAAGGGTCCCCAGACCCTGCACCAGAGCCCCAGAGATGATGCAACAGACCCTCAGTGTTGCAAGGGACAGTGTCAAGCCGGCTCCTGCAAGGGAGGCACGTGGGCGTTCCCACCTGGCCCAAAGTGTATATGAATCCACGGAATTCTGCACTCTTTGGCGTGTGGCGGTGTGTGGTGTGGCAGTGTGACATGGCGTGTGGCAGCGTGTAGCAGCGTGGCCACGGCAGTGACAGGGGACCCTCAGCACCAGCAGACCAGATGGAGGGGAGCAACGAGACATCATTGGGACCCTCGGATGGGTGATCTGCTTCCATCTAACCCCTGTTACCTCTCCCTGTTCCCCCACCCCCCCCCATGCACACTTCTTTTTCTTTCTCTCTTTTCTCTTCCCTTCTCTTTGCCTCTTTTACTATTAAATAAAATATATCCATTTTTTTTGGCAACAACATCTAACCTCGTTTGGTTTTAATCTCATTTCTGGGAATATTTTGAACCTTCTAAGTTCTTTCCGGTTTATGCACAGAGACTTAGCTTGCTTTGCTTTCCTGGGTCTAAACCGGATCGTAACACCAGCCCTTCTTGTGAATGGGCGCCACACTGGCCAGCTTCCAGTCATCTGAACCTCACCAGTGAGCCAGGACTGTTGGTAAATGATGGAGAGCGGCTTCGCAAGCTCATCTGCCAGTTCCCTCATCACCCTGGGATGGATCCCATCTGGTCCCACAGATTTATGAACATCCAAGCAGCTAAGCAGTTCTCTGACTGCCTCCTCCTGGATAACAGGGGGACCATTCTGCTCCCTAACACCATCTGCCAACCCAGGAGGACAGTTGAAAACCTGTCTCTCTGTTGAAAACTGAGGCAAAGAAGGTGTTAAGTACCTCTGCCTTTTCCTCATCTGTAGTTATTAAATTCTCTCCTGCATCTAATAGAGTAAGGAGGTTGTTCTTACTCTTCCTTTTGCCATTAATGGATTTATAAAAATATCTTTTATTGTACTTCACAGAAGTTGCCAGTTTGAGTTCTAACTGGGCTTTTGCCTCTCTAATTTTTTTTTTTACATGCCCAAGCAACTGCCTTAAACATTTCCTGAGATATATGATCCTCTTTCCCCAGATGATACATCCTCTTTTTATTCCTTAGTTCCTTCAAAAGCTCCTTGCCCATACAGGCTGGACATTTGCCTCATTGACTCATCTTTTCGCACACAGGGACAATCTGTTCCTGTGCCCTCAAGATCTCTGTTTTGAAGCAAGCCCACCTTTCCTGGACTCCCTTGTTTTTAAGGGCTGCTTCCCAAGGAACTCTCCGAATAAGTCTCCTGAATAGGCCAAAATCTGCCCTCTGGAAGTCCAGTGTGAAAATTTCATTGATGTTCCTCCTCATTTCACCAAATACTGAGAACTCTATAATTTCATCATCACTATGCCCCAGACGGCCTCCAACCACCACATCTCCCACCAGCCCATCTCTGTTTGCAAACAACAGGTCCAGCGTAGTCCCTCTGCTGGTGGGCTCACTCACCAGCTGTGACAAGAAGTTGTCCTCCACACACTCTAAGAACCTGCTGGACTGCCTCTTCTCGCTGTGTTGAGTTCCCAGCAGATGTCTGGTAGGTTAAAGTCACCTACAAGAACAAGGGCTGGTGATCCTGAAACATCCTCCAGCTGCTTGTAGAATAAGTTATTCTCCTCTTCTTCCTGGTTGGGTGGTCGACAACAGACTCCCAACAGGACGTCAGCCTTGTTGGCCTTCCCCCTGATTTGATGTATGTTTGCCACTTGCGTAGAAATTTTCCACAACCACAGTATACCATTGATTGTGAGCTGTGACCCCTAGTACAGAAAGACTAATCGGTAATTAAAAAATTAGATACATAATTAGATTTGACACAGTGCTTACTGTACTATTGTCTGGTCTCTTCATACATGTTCCTATTTATGCACTCCTAATTTAAAGTCAAGATGATTCGCTAAATGAGTCAAATTATTACGTGAATACTGATTCTATCTGGCTTTTGAAATACTTCATTTAGTTTCACTGCTGAAATTCAGTAGTTACAAGAGAGGTAGTTGAAAAAACTGTCTCTTTGGACTTCACCCCCTGCCAAAAATTTTCTTACGTATTTATTTTTATTTACAATACAATTAAAGCCCACTTTCTATTCTCCCAGGGCCCTCATGGCAGACAGACCTTACCAGAACTGCCCAGCCTGCTGCTGTGCCTCTCCACAGTCTGTGCAATGCCCAGGATCCTATGTCAGCCCCCAGGGCCACCAACTCCTGTCCCAGTGATGCTGCAGTAGAGCTGGTCAACAGCCTCTCTCAGACCTCCCTTATCCAGCCTTTGGGCTGATGTCCCAGCCTTGCCCTGCCCACCCTGGTCCCTGTCTGAAGCCCCGGTAGGGGCTGCCTCTCTCTGCTTCCACGTGGCTGACTCTGTGTGCCCAGGGAGCATCTGTCCCTTCCTGCACCCTGATACATTCTGCCTGTTTGGTATGCTTTCTAGTTTGTCCCTGTTAAATAAATAAAAATTGTCTACCATCATTTAGCTTATACAAATTAATTTTCCATGGAAAAGAGAGAGATTTTGAGTCAGAGGAATTTAAATGTTCCAAGAGAAGTCTTAGCACAGACTGCCCACAGGTGCTCTGTGCTTGGAGTGCTTTTCCACTGGGGTTACAGCTTCCTGCACCACAGTTAAGCTGTTATGTAGTTTTGGTTTGGGTTTATTTTTTGTTCCTGCATAGACTCTCATGACAAACAATATTACAGCCTCAAGAAGACAAAGTTCAGTTGCAAAGTTGAGAATGTAACAGTTCTCAGAACAATTTTTTAAGAGAGTATTTGTTTACACAGTACTCAGTAAACTCAAGCAAAGGAAAATTTACACTCCAGACCACACAGCAAAAAAACAAGGGCAAGAGTTCATTATAAGGGCACAAGCACACACGTGCACATGCTACACCCTTGTTTTTTAAAAGGCTATTAGTAAACCAAAAGATAAATTGTTATTACAAAAATGCATTATTTAGTTCTGTATTTAAATACCATTTTATTGTGTGCATAAATTTGTGCTCTAATCCTTGCCACCCATCCAGGATGACATTCGCTATCAGATTTATTTTTTGGGAGGACACAATTTCTGTCTGCAATAAGCTTTAGTCACATAGGGTTTAGAGAAGGATTCTATCATCTTCTTTGCAAGCACTGGCAATTTATAAGCTTTCAGAAGCAGCCATGATTGTCATATGCTTGGTGGACACTTAAAGAAAAGTGTTAGACCTGTCTAACTAACTAGCTAATTATCTTTTCAGACCTAATAAATATCTCAATAAAGATTACATTCAAATCTTGGGCCAAGCAAAGCATCTATTTTTGCATTTCTAGAGCCAGTAACTGAGTAAGTTCAGTAAGCTGAATACTGGATATTTGTCCAGTGTTGTCAGATGCTTCTTTCTGCATAAGCCAGGAAAAGATAAGTGGTCAATATAGAACCCACTGTAAGGAAGATAAAAGAAAATATTACAGAAGTCAGACAGAGAACAAGTTGAAGAGAAAGAGATTTAGATAGGGATATGCAGACTTTGGAAGAAGGCATCACTCATAGATGCAAAAGAGCTCTTTCTGAGTTTGTAATCTAGGCAGCAGCAGCAGAGGGAAAAGTCTATAGATGAAGAGATAGACATGTTTAGAGGAATGCATAAAAAAGGAATGAATAAAACTCAAAGCCAGAAACAGTACGATCAGATGAACACAAAAAGATGGGTCTTGGCAAAAAAGAACTTGATATTTTTCTGCCCTTTGTATGTACATTTTTCTATCCCATGTAAATAACATGAAACCTGTCAGCAAAAAGTACATTACAGTGTTTTAAAATGCTGTTCCTTGTACAGAATAACACAATAATTCCAGGACAATCTAACCTGTTAATTCTAGTTTTAGTTATGGGTTCTGCACCTACCAAGCTGAAGATTGCTGATGGCACAACTTATGTTTCACCTGATAGACTTTTGTTTTGCGTGGGTTTTTGATTCGTTCACTAAACAGGCGGTCAGGATGTTAAATAGAGTTCTGCTCTTAAGCAGGTTATTGCTGATACAATCTCTCTTTCCCACAACACAGAAGTGGAAACAGGGTGAAGAAGCAGTGTGGAGGACTCCTTCTCCGGTCTTGGCCTCAAGACCAGTTGTCCAATACCAGTCACTGTTCTAACGTGTTCTTTCTTTCCTCTTTCCATTTCTGCTCTCTGTCAGCACCCAATTTCTTTTTCATAAATTCCATTAAGTCATGACAGAGCACTTCTTGGGTCTCCTCGAGAGCTTCCCCTCAAGATGATAAAGGATAATTCCAAAACAAAGGCCAGTTTTGTATTGATTACTAAGTCATTAATGCACAGTGTCGATGACAAAAAGAACTATCAGAATTTTTTAGTGTCCAGTGCAAGTTTTTTGATCTTATTCACAAAGCCAAGATAGTTTTGTTAAAAAAAAAAAATATATATATATATATATACTGAAAAATATATATACTGCATCTGAGGTAATAGAAAATACCATTCTGCAGTACGTAAGTTTAAAAAGTTATCAAGGCACTCTCAAATTAACACTATGACATGCTTAGCTGTATGTAGACGTGACAATAGTGGAATTTTTTTTTACTATCTTAATATGATGATACTTTCATTCTCCCTTATTCTAAATGCCATTAAGTGACACTAAATTTTCAGTACTCATAAGCATGATTCTTAGCATCAAAAGAGGACATATTCCTTATTCATATGTTTATTAAAGAGTTTAATACAAGAAACTTGAGTCTCAGATTTTCCATTCTAGAGAATTAATCATGGCATATTAAGTCTAAAAATCATAGCATAGACAAGACCAGCCCTCAGGAACTTCTGAACCAGAAGACCAGGGTAAAGGAATGCTGGAAGGAAGACTTTACCTTGGTCAAGGATTATTAGATTGGAGAACACCTAGGCAAACCTGACATCAAGCAGTCCATGGGTCCTAACAGGATGCATCTATGAATGCTGAGAGAGCTGGTGAACACCACAGCTGGGCCACTCACAGTCATCTTTGAAAGGTCATGGAGGATCAGGAGAGGTGCCTGAGGACTGGAAAAAAGCAAATATCACCCCAGTCTTCACAAAGGGCAAGAAGGAGGATTCAGGGGACTACCAGCCAGTCAGCCTCACCTCAGTCCCTGGAAAGGTAATGGAACACCTCATTCTGGAGGCCATCTCTATCCACATGGATGAAAAGAAGGAGATCAGGAGCAGTCAGCATGGATTCAGCAACGGGACACCATGGTTGGGCAATCTGATTGGTTTCCACAGTGAAACAACTACCTGGATAGATGGATGCGGGGAGAGCAGTGAATATTGTTCTACCTGGACTTCAGCAAGGCTTTCAACACTGTCTCCCACAACAACCTCAAAGGCAAACTCAGCAAGCGTGGCCTGGATGAGGGGACAGTGAGATGGACTGAGAACTGTCTGAATGGCAGATCACAGGAGATTATCAGTGGCACAGGCTCTGGTTGGAGGCCTGTCATGAGTGGTGTTCCCCAAGATTCAGTACTGGGCCTGGTATTGTTGAACTTCTCCATCAGTGACTTGGACGAAGGGGCAGATGCCTCCTCAGCAAGTTCATTGATGACACAGAGCTGGGAGCAGGGGCCAGTACCCCAGAGGGCCGTGCAGCCCTTCAGAAGGTCCTCGACAGGGTAGAGAGATGGGCAGAGAAGAACTGTCTGAACTCCAACAAAGGCAAATGCAGGATCCTGCACTGGGGGAGGAATAACCCCAGGCACCAGCACAGGCTCGGGGCTGATCTGCTGGGAAGCAACTCTGTGGAGAAGGACCTGGGGGTCCTGGTGGACAAGAAGCTGTCCATGAGCCAGCAGTGTGTGCTGGTGGCCAAGAAGGCCAGTGGTGTCCTGGGGTGCATTAGGAAGAGCACTGCCAGCAGGTGGAGGGAGGTGATGCTGCCCCTGTACTCAGCCCTGGTGAGGCACATCTGCAGTGCTGTGTCCAGTTCTGGGCTCCTCAGGACCAGAGAGACACAGACCTGCTGAAGCAGGTCCAGTGGAGAGTAATAAAGATCATAGGGGACTGGAGCATCTCTTGTACAAGGAAAGGCTTGTCTACAAAAATTTGAAGAGAGGGTGTCAGTGGATGGATCCAGGCTCTGCTTGGTAGTGCCAAGCAATAGCACAAGAGTCAATGAGCACAGACTGATGCACAGAAGTTCCACCTGCACAGGAGGAAGAGATTCTTTACTGTGCAGGTGACTGAGAACTGGAACAGGTTGCCCAGAGAGGTTGTGGAGTCTCTGTCACCGGAGATATTCAAGAACAATCTGGATGTGATCCTGTGCAATGCACTCTGAGAAGATCCTGCTTAAGCATGTATGTTGGACCACTCTGGTCCCTTCAAACCTGACCAACTCTTTGATTCTGAGGCTTTTCTTCTCCTAGATGACCAGATGAAGTTTTCTGCATTTTCTCCTAAGATAATTGCTCTAGTTCCATCATGATCTTAGTAGCCCTTCACTGGACCCTCTCCCATATTTGTATAGGCGTCTTTTGCCGTGGAGCCCAGAACTTGACACAACACTTGAGGTGTGACCTCACCAGCGCTTAGTAGATAGGAAGGATCACTCTCTCAAACTGCTGGCAACACTCCTCCTAAGGCAGTTGAGGATACTATTTGCCTTCTTTCATGCAGAGGAAAATTGTGTGAATACCAGTGAATTCATTGTCTTGAATAGAGTATTCTAGAGTATTCAAAATCCTAAAGACTATGATTGTCATTGTCTTGAGAGAACTTCAGTCTCTTTAATTACTGTGAATCCCCTTTTCAGTAAAACTGAACATCATACAGGCTAATGTCTGTGTTAATATTGTAAGATACTAGTACATACATATAACATATAGTCTCTTGACACACCATTAGAGCAGGATGTTTATAGAATGTAAGCTAAAGACATCACACAGTAAGGACTAATTTTTGAAGCATTTTGGTGCTGGACAACCATTGAAATCCTTGGAAAACACATGCCAGAAGACCTTTAAAATCTAAGCTGTAAATTAGCTGCCTTAATGTCACTTAAAGTCACCAGTAAAATGGAATATAAATTCCAAACATTTTAAAACTCTGTTTAGCAACAGAAAAACAGGCTTAGCCTCATTCTCATAGGAGATAAAACACTTCTTTTCTTCTGTAACCCATCTGCTGACAATTGCTCACAATAATCTTCCAACATCGTAACACTGAGAAATGAAAAACTGACCTAACATAAGATATGCAAGTAAAAAGTAATTATATACACTTCTAATGGCTTTAAAAAAGTTTGAGAAACAGTTCATGAAGTATTGCAGGTAAAAATGCAACGTGTTCTTCATAAAAACACCCAAGAAGATGAAGATGAATAAATTGTAAATACAATAAATTACTAATCTCCTGTTCTCTAACAATTAGTCTTAAGACATTTGGTGATAAAGATTCTTTTTTTCCCAGTTCCAGTTTTATGACAGAATCATAATTCATGCAGTATTAGCATCTTTTTTATATTCTATACTATATGTCTGTCCTTCATAGACTTTCCCAGACCTAACAAAAGCATGCTTTGAAATAATGAGAAATACATAGCTGATTTCTTTTCTGGCTTGTTGTTCTACCTCAAGAAACCTTTTACCCCTCCAAAATTGTGACTGCCTTAATTTTACTGTAGTTCAACAGCAACTGTTAAACATTTGTAATTGAAAACTTCAGAGAGACATTGGTTGACATACCAGCCATTTATTCTCAAGAAAAAATATCACCTTTCTTTCAAAAATAGAGTTTACTTGGGACAAAGCGGACAAATGTAGTAAAGTGCAAAAGTATTCAGAAGAAAATGAAGTTCTCTTGCTACCCATTAGTATACCAACTCCAACACAAATTCCTTTTTGTAGTAGCAGTTGAAAACTGCTCCAGTTAAACAATAGACTTGAAAAGCAAAACTGTACTGCACAATCTGAGAAGTCATGACAAAAATCTAGAGAAGAAGAGAGAATCTAGAGAAAAATCCTAGAGAGTTTAGAAAAAAAATCTAGATTAACCTGTACTTTGTTCAGATTTCACACTGGAAAGTCAAACAAAGATTAGTTAATATTTAGATATGAATAATAGAAATGGAAATAGTAAAAACCATGAGAACAGAAAAATGAAAACTAGTAATTTCATATTATTTAGGTTTGACATAGTAATCTAGAATTAAAAGGTATAAAATATATTAAAGTGATCAGAATTTTCTGATATACAGAAGAGAACTGCTGAAAACTAAGAGCTTTTCTATTCCAAGACAAATTTCCATGCCACTTCAGTACCTGTCATAATGGCTGCCATTCTCTGCTGGAAAGAAGTGTATTATTTTGTGTATTACTGCATAGAAATGAGACAACTATACACCATTGGTCAACTCTTCCCATTTTTCAGGCAGAGAATATTCTACCTTACAGACGAATTACACTAAACAGCATTACATTTCTCTCCATCTCTGACTTCAGTTTTTAAAACTAAAGCAAAACAGCTGCTCATCCAGCAATACAAGAGGAATGTGAACGTCTCTCACTGCTTTATTTTTTCTTAACCATTAGGATGTAGAGAAAACTAGTCTATCTTGCATTTACAAAGAATGAAGTATATGATCTAAAAGGGAAGAATTCCATCTACCTACCATTAACTCATAAATTGCAAAGGCTGGTAAAAAAGATAATACAAAATTTAAAAATAAACAAAAGGAAACATTATAAATGCTGCTTCTTTACTTCTGGTAGCTAAAGAGAGAATGATAAGTACACATAAATACAGAGTTATCTGTTTTGAAATGTGACTGGGACAGAATTCTCACTGCCACATTTATCATAGAGAAAACCTTGCATTTACAGGAACAGTTGAAATGCTGGATACAAAAGGATTTCTGACCATCTTTAGCAAAAGTCTTTTCTCACTAGCTGGAATTGTTGGTCACCTTCAGGGAAGAATGAAGCAAATAATATTGCCTGACCAAAGACAATTTGTCTGTCAAAAGGCTTTTCCTCCTACAGTCATCAAGACTGCAGGGCATATTTTTAATGTCAGTGCTCAGTTCACTCTGTGCTTGAAATAGAGAGTTCTTCAGATGTTTTGTCCTGAGCCAGAAAACAAATACGCAAAAATAATCCGTCCATGACACACTGCATGTTCACAATCTGGCAAAGAAGAAGCTAGAACACTTTTGATACACATGCAGTTACCTGGTGTGGAGGACTAAGTTTGTGTAAGTGTGAAATGAGAAAACTTGAGAGGACATGATGGAGGAAGAGATACTTTTTTATATACAGATACTAGGTTTATTCCTATTTCTGATCATAACATGGTTTTGAACATATTTTATCATCTTGTGGTGAGAGCTACTCCAGTTCATGCCAGAAGAGGGGGGTCTTCTCTTTCACCTCAACTACCTGGGCATAGTAACTGTTTGTCTTGGGTTGGACTACCCTTGTTTTCACAGTTTGTCCAGACTGAACTTTTTTTTTTTTTAAAAAAAAAAGGACTTAGCATTCCAGATGTGACTTACAAATAAAAGCACCTTCACTAAGTCCATGTGTTTTTACATGTGCACAGTATGTTTTTTCATAACAACCCTGAAAAGGCAGTACCAGCCTGAAATTCCTTTAAAATTACCCTGTGTTAGACCTGATGTTCTGATTATGACAGAGAGGTAAGAGGAATTTGGAACACAAGAAGCTAAGGACATGTTTAGATTGTGAGATAATAGGTTTTAAGGCTATTTTACTAGATTTTATATTTAATTCTAATTTTTTTAAATGTTGCACAACTAACACCACCTTTGCTATAATCCTCTTACAAATATGCTGTGTGGCAGTCTGAGGAATGTCTGAGTTTTTCTGTCAGGACTTTAGCGGGAAATAGGCTTTTGGGAAGCATTTTTGAGTGAAAAGGAAGATGCATACCTTTTACATTTTTTTCTCAGCATGTAGCATGGAAAGATATCTAGAGATGCAATAAAAAGGAGTGATAGAATTAATGGAAAGCTGGAAGATACAACGTAGTTAATGCAGCATTCTTTATAATAATCCTGAAGAGGAGGAAAAGGGCTATCCAAAGTGTCTGATTTTAGGAGCTATTCAAATACTATAGCAGAGGTTCTTATCAGATGGCCTCACAAAGACAACGCCATTAGCAGGTTTGTTGAGAAACAGTTGTCTGAATTACCATATTCAGCTCAGATCCATGACCTGAATAGACCATGTTACCACAATCATAAGCATGTCAACTTCTTCTGTAGCCAGATAAAAGAATGGTTTGACTATTTCTGCCATTACATTATTCAAATAAAGCCTGAAACTCTATAGGAGTTTTAAAATATACAACAACCATCTTTATAAAACTTGCTATAGCCTGGGTAGAATGTAGCTGGGTAGAATGGTAAATGGCCACCACCATTGCTAATGTAGAAGGTCCTTGGAGACATAATTAGAAGTCTAAAGAGGAAACTGTCACACTGTTGGAAAGAAAGAAAAAAAGAAAGCCCACTAGGGGACAGAGATCAAATAGAAAAATATTTTACTCTGTTCCATTAAATATAACAACTAAAACCCCAATATTTTTGTTCCTACAGAAAAACAATTCTGAACCAGTTTTGCATGTACAATGAACATTATACTAAAATAACACCTTTCAGATGGGCTTGCCAAAACAGTTCACAGGTATTAATTGTGGAGATCAGTTAATCAGCTTGAGCCAAAAGGATCCACTGAGGTTTGAGCTCTGATCTAAAACCTGAAGTATGTTTTACATCTTCTCCCTTCATGGACAACACTCAGTTTCATCTTTGAGGAGTGTAGCAGCCTCAAAGAGAGAGAGAGATACAAAGGCTTCAAATAAATTTGAGTTGTCAGGCCACAGGTCAGCAGTCTAAGACCTCAGGAGGTGAACTGCAGACACACAGTCAACAGACCTAGAAAGTGGATGTTCTGTATTGCACTATTGTTTTTCAAGTCAATGTATTCTTGCAAGTACAGTAAAACAAAGTGTTGCCTATACCACTCTTTAAGCAATGTTGTGTGAGAGGCCAAAGCACTAGTAAGAATGCTGCTTTTAGCAATTGCACAAGCCAGAGCTTATATAGGGGTATATCTCAAAGCAGTCCACACGAGTACCTACACAGCTTCTAAAGCATACAACACTCTCTAGGCTTAACAGCAGACAGTTCAGGCTAGATTATGAATATTTCTAAGCTACAAAGCAAGGATATTACTGTCAATGTGTCCCTAATGGAAGCAAAAATCCTGAAGAGATAACTAAAATATTTCTAAAGTAACTAGTCAAAAGAAACCCACAAGGTCTTGACATGAGGTCAGAATGTGACATTTATATTTCTTCTATTTTCAGTACAGAATGGCTAAAAACTAATACATAGTATCAATCAATGGAGGAATGAATACTAAAGTAGCTTAAAAAAGACATCTAGTTAATCTAATTTCAAGTGTTTTTAAAAAAAGAACTAGAAATAAATGCCAGGAATATGTCAAATAGAAAGAAATGGAAAAAAATGTGGCATCTTTGACAACTTGTGTGGCAGCACAGAAACATGAACATAATGACATATGGGAAGATCTCAGTAAAGTCTGTACGCAAATCCTTTGGCAGCAAACTATCAAAATAAGATTCAAAAAATGGATGAAAACTAATGTTTTGAGATATAAAGGTTGCACAGATAGATAATAAATTTCATTTACTGTGGTTAGTGAACTAATGCACTTAAAATTCCCTCAGGAACCTCATTGAGAAGAACCTTGCCTAACAATTTATGCTCAAGAAAATAAAGATAATACTGAAGGTTAGGCAGAGAATATTCCACAGAATTGCCAAATATTGTTAACCTCTCTGAAAAAAGAATAAGCCTTGTAATGTTTATAATTTACAAAATTGTTTCTATAAGTATATAAAACACATGTGCTGTTAGAGACCACATAAAGCATCAGAAAAAATCTGTTGGGAAAATTCTGATCCTAGCAACTTCTTCAGGATGAGAATTTCTCCCACTGAGAAAATTAAATGAGGGGGTAGCACCATAGAGAAAAGATCCAATACCAGCTAAGTGAATTGAAACAAACGAATAAGAAAACACCAAATAAACACATAGAACTAGTATGGGAAATAAACATTCCTCCCACAAACCTGCCATGTATGTTGGCAAAAACTGAGAAGACAAAATGATTTGTGATAGAATTATATTTGATTAAGCAATGCTGCAAGCATCATTATTCATTAGAATCTACTGTTAATCAAATTTTCTTTAATACAACATAACATTTCACTTTTTACATTTAAAGCAATGGTAAAGAAAAAATAATCATACATGCAGAAGTTTCTTTTAGAACAAGCTCGAATATTTATCCAAAACTTCAGTCAAGCTATGGAGAAGAGAGAACTGAAGGTAACATCCCTTTTCAGAGTGTCACTATAAACATGGAGTAAGTTCTGGAAAATATTCATTCTAAAACACATGTGCCAGCATCCAAGGAGATTATCAGTTTTGGCAGGCAAACTGAAAGGAATAGGAATCTTGTTTTAAAAGGAATAAATTTCATGATTCATTTACTAGTCAGAAAAAAGGAGAGGGACATTAAGAACAGGAACTTCCAGAACTTTGTAGAACTTGATAAAGAGGTATGGGGAATCCATAGTGAGAAAAAAGGAAAGGGATGTTAAGAAAGGGAACATCCAGAACTATGTAGAGCTTGATAAAGAAAGAAGTATGAGGAACCCAATGTTCAATATAAAAAAATTATGCCTCTCTTTTGAAATTAATTTATTAATAAATAAACTGGGTTCAGAATAAGAGAGGTTTCAAAAATTACAGTGTTGATATTGCTTTAAAACATCTTCCATAGCAATTCCATAGCTAGAAATATGTTGTGGTTTTTTAAATTCCTTGATCTAAAAATCTAAGTTTTTAAAGCCTCAACCTTCTGCAATATGCATACTATCTGGATTTTTTAGGCTTAATACAGCTGTGGTCATAAAGACCTATTAAAATAGATTTTCCAAATTTAGATCATACTTTCTCTGTGACATTTAGGCAAACAATCTGACAACAACAATCATTTGGGCCCATTTGGCCCTACAGTTGTATTGTATGATTTATGAAGCATTATAGAGAAACACGCAGTTTTAAATGCACATGAATGTCAGGTTTATGTCTTGAGCTTGACAAACACCATAAACCACATGGTATTGCTGTTTTCTTTTAAACCCCTAAACCTGAGAGCCAAACTACCTGGAATGACCCAAGATAGCAGAGACTGAAATACACCGAAAACTGGAAACCTGATGAAAAGTCATTCTGAATTTTAAGCTAGACCTGTAGACTCCAACCTTTTTTGATCATGCACCCCTATATAATTTATAGATTATATACATGCACTACTATATTAATATATTATGTATAAAATATTTTAAAATCAAAATTTAAAAAAGGATAATATAAAGACAAATTAAGTACTTTATTTTTATTTATTAATGGTACAAGATGTATTTTCTTCCCAGTGAATTATCTTGTGCTCACACCTCTTCAGAGGCCACTAGACTAGACTGCTGGGGAGTGAGAGAAATTTTTTATAGGACTGGTTGCTTTCACCTCATCTGAATGGGGTGTACTGTAAGTTACACCTTCATCTCAGCAACATCGTCTCCCTTATTTTTTTTCTCCAGTCTTAACTATGTAGCAGTTTATGGAGCTGTTGCAAACAGACTGTATCTATTGCCTCTGCAGCTCATATTGTCCCCAGTGTTGGCAATTAGCAATCATAGTCTTAATTAGCTTGACCCACCTGGCTATTTTGCTACTAATAAATCAATTAATTCAAATCACATGGAGGAACTTCTGTGTAGTACCATAGCCTAATCACTACTGGTCATCCTTGTATATGACTGTTTTATGTGCTAGAAAAACTTAGTATCCAGGCTGAATTTGTATTCTCTACTGATAGGCAGCCTGTCAAGCAAGTATGGAGTGTGATTAGTATTGTTAATGTATGTAGGGATTTAGCAAAAGCCTCAGCAGAGTGCAAAGGAGAAACTTGGGAGGTAAGCTATAAACACTTTAGCACGCTGAACTGGATGGTCTTTGCTTCTCCCTGAATGGTATGGGTACTGCTCATTTGGGGTCTCAGTTTACTCGGGAGCCTCTGTTACTACTCCACTTGCTAGTTTTTGATATGAGAAACAGAAGCTTCTAAAACCAGGGTATCTTTGTCATTTGGATCTCTGAGGAATTTCTTTCTTTTTTTTTTTTCTAGAAATATCTGCTCCCTTGAAGGCTATTAAGCTGCGTGATCTCGTACTTATAGCCAAAGATGTCCACTTTCTGTTTTCTTTCTGGAAAGCAAGTGCCTGACTCTTTCTTTATTCACCCTTCTTAACCAGTATCAAGAGGACAGTAAAAAAATCCACTGTAAATAAAGATATTTTACTGTCTGCCCTTTTCTTTTTAAGCACAACTATATGTTTTTTGGAGATGGCCTCATGTTAGTCATGCAGAGATCTGAAAAACATGCTTTTTCAGTCATCATCATTGTTTTCCTTGTCTTCTCCTCTCACATAAGGAGCCTGAATGTCACTTTGCCCATGAGTTCAGTAAGATTTTCACTAGACTCACTTTTCCTCACCAAAAAAGAAAAATCTCCTCTTCTATACTGACATACCTTCACTTGCGGAATCAAAAATGATTGCAATATTGCTGGAAAGTGTGGAAAGACATGCAGGATACAGCAACTACAGAATAGCTGAGCTGTTGGTCACAGCTACAGATGTTCACAGGGAGAAATTTTCAGCACTCCCTGAAAACCTTGAGCAAATACCCAAGAAAAATCCTTGCTTCCATTTTCTTACTACTTATTCTGACTAGTTACTAACCAGCCTGAAGATATATAGGAAAACAGTATGTTCAGGGAGGGGAAAGAAAGCGGACACAAAGATTAACCAGGAGGTCAGACTAGGCCTTTTAGCCAAGGACATACTAGTCCACAGGAATTTGACTTCCTGAGGAGTAGAATCAGTACTATTTTGAGTAGCGAAAGCCTGATACTTTACGTCCTTGCAACTTTGTGTCTTGTAATGTTGCACTGACATTTGACAGGTTTCTAACAAGTGAATAACCTCATCAATTAGCACTATACTTTCCAACTTCAGAAGAGATGGAATGGCCTTTTATAAAATAAGGAATACTTTTAACTCATGCCTACATAGGCATTATAAAAGAATACAGAACAAATTCCATAGGCTTCTATACCTGTTTTCTAGGGTTCCCTCTCAAGTTGAATACTCTCTGAGTCTCAGTTGATTTCTGCAGGCCTGAGCTTTTTCTTCTCTGGTGCCCTCTGCATTACTTCTTATTCATGTTTGTGGCAGCTCTTTGGTCTCTTCACACTATTTTTCACTCTGATATTTAGTGAGTACATAACTTCTGTGAATATAGCTTCTTTGAAAGACAGACTAAGAATTTCTAGGACTTCTAGCAGGCTAAATGTTTCACCATGTGTATTTTCCTCCAAATATTTTCCATAATCAGTGACCCTACAACTAATCCTAACATGATCTTTTTTTTCTGCTCTCAGAAGTTAACTAAATACCTCTCTCTTCTCTGTGTCTCCTGTCCATCCATGCCATGTGACAATAGCTGCCTCATGATGGACTCTCTTCTCTTCTTCATCCCCTTTGAAATTTATCAAGTTATTTGCTTCAGATTTGCTGGTTTCTATGGATACTTCTCTAATCACTTGTAATCTACTAACTTGCAGATTTTCCCCTAAGGTTGAACACCTTTATACCCAAATGCTTCATCCACCTTGATGAATCAGTACTGTCAGGGCGGGAGGGAAGGAGGATGGAGGGAAGGGGGGAAGGGGGAAATGGGGGAAGGAAGGAAGGGGGAAATGGGGGAAGGAAGGGGGGGGAAGGAAGGAGCGAAGGCAGGAAGGAAGGCAGGAAGGAATTCGGAAGGAAGGAAGGGAGGAATTCAGAAGGAATTCGGAAGGAATTCGGAAGGAAGGAAGGAAGGAATTCGGGAGGAAGGAATTCGGAAGGAATTTGGAAGGAGGGAAGGAATTCGGAAGTAATTCGGAAGGAAGGAAGGAATTCGGAATTTGGAAGGAAGGAAGGAATTCGGAATTCAGAAGGAAGGAAGGAAGGAATTCGGAAGGAAGGAATCCAGAAGGAAGGAAGGAAGGAATTCGGAAGGAATTAGGAATTCGGAAGGAATTAGGAATTCGGAAGGAATTAGGAATTCGGAAGGAAGGAATAAGGAATTCGGAAGGAAGAAAGGAAGGTCCAGTAATTATGCAGAAGGTTGTTAGAAAACTTTTTACTGCTGCAAAGTCTTTTGATTGCTGGTCATATTCTGAAGTAATATAAAGTAAATGGTCCTAGAGTAGATACTAAATTGATCAGGAGCCTTTTTTGCTCCCAAATGTTAGAAAGGCAAATGATTTGCTTGTTCGATTTAAATGGGTTTTTTTTTTTTGAGGATTCTTTTTAGGGAAGGAAGAAAAGCATCCACACAGAAAATTAAAAACTATCATGACAATTACCATGGCGGTTTATTTTACTACATGATGCAACTCATAGCATTGTGCATGCTAGCTCATCAGTGCAAAATAATTTGATTGCTTTTGCCTAGTATCTATGTTGTATTTCGTATACTTTTTGATCGTGTTAAAATCTTAAGGGAAATATTTCTGCAACATACAGACCTATGTGCAAATGAAATTTAAAAGCCTGGAAGATCAGCTTGGAAGAAAATGGAAAAATGTTTGAGGGCAAGCAAATGAGATTACAGTGAAAAACAGGACATACTGTAAAAAAGCCTCTGTAGAAGATTTCAAAGACAGTTGAATAAATGCCTCAAATTGGAAAACAAAATGTGTAAATTGCATTGTGGAAAAGGATTAAGTTACTATAATAGAAATAGAGTCATCAGATACTACTTTTTACTTGGAAAAATTACATGAGAAGTAAAGGTAGTAAGAAGCAACAGAGACTATACATCCTTCTCTGTTGTTTATTCCTGTTTACTTCTCCTGCAAGCTCTTATACTTCCTTATATGCACTACACGTTCCATTTCTTTTATCACCAGCATGATTAGTTTGCCTTGCATCTTAATCACCATTTGCCTGCCTTTGCCACAAGACATTAAATGGATTCTGTACACTGAGCTTTTTCCTTACTCTTCTTACTTTTGCATCTCAGCAGTGTCTTTGCTGTGTAATTTGCTATTGTGCTCTTCCTAACAGCAGAAGTGTGTACATTGGAGTGTTTTGAAAAATTTCTATAACTTTAGAAAACTTTTTCCTCCTGTATGTTTATGGGAGATATAATAAAGATAGGAAATGCACCTCATATTTGAAGCAGAAATCAGTAAATTTGCACAGAATTCCACAATCCCAAGAAAGCTTGATATCCTGTACAGATGAATTTTTTTTCTTTTTGTCAAAAGCTGCTATATTCCAGTGGAGTATTTGTAATGATTAGTCTTAATCTCATAACTTTAGCTGAGCATATGTGTCTCTACTCCTGTAAGTTGGAAACTTCTTGTAATACCCATTCCACCATTTCAGGTGGAACTGAACTACAAAGAGCTACACTGGCTTAGGTTACACAAAAAAAGTAGGAAAACAAAATTAAAACCAATTTTCTTAAGAATCCCTGGGGGTGGCCCAAGAGACATTAATCCTCTAGAGTAACTGCTTCTAGTATTTGCAGATTTGGTATGTACCTCTCGTAGTAAATAAAGTATTTTTCAATATGTAAAAACAAGTGCCATCTTGAGAAGTATTTTTGTTGATACAAGGAATTTATAATATATGTTAACTTTATGGTATTTTTGATCCAGAAGACATGCTTGGTACTAATAAAAAGCATTCCAAAGTAAGAAGTATATTTACTAATGTCACATATGTTATATAAAATATTATATGAGGAAAATTAATGTAGTAACTTATATATTTCCATGTTTCTTTTCTTTCATCTAAATAATACATCTTCTTCCTTATTTTTAATTTATGGAAGAAATTGTATCTCAGAATAGAAGGGAGGAGAGCGAAAGATATGTGGCTTGTGAATTAAAAGAGAAGTTGTACTCAATATTATTAGTCTTTGGAGATTATACCATCTAACACAGCAAAAGTAGTGGAGGGAGTTTGAGAATACAGATATCTATGGTGACTAGAAAAGCAGAAGTCAAGGAAAACATGAGGAAATGACCCAACTAGAACAAGGAGAGGAAGTTCATAGTTAAATAAGTCACTTGGAAGCACTAGATCAGTATTGGAGGCAAAATACATTGCGACAAGCAATTCTGAGCAATTCCATATACTCACCAAAGAAACTTTACAGTAGGATGAAATGAAGTGCCTGAGTTATGTAAGCTGTCTAGAACAACAGCTGTCAGTTTTACTAAGTATTGAGAGTTGAATGATTGGTGTACACAGGAGTTCTTTAAACTGTTTGCTTAAATATCAATATACTTTTTGTATACTTTTGATTGTTAATCGACTACTTTTTGTGGTTTGTCTACTAAGAGTAATGTAAACTGCATTATTAAATAATATCAACATCAACTTCCATGAAGTGCTTGAAAAGTAAACTACTTCCTGAGATGGACTATTAGTTCATTCTAAGAGAAATGAAAGCAGGTACTTTTGTTCACTTTTCAACAAAATATTGAATATTATCAACTTCCACTTTTTTGACCTTTTATGAATGTTATTTAGGGAAACTAAAGAAAGAATTTATTTTAATATACCGCAAAAACTAAGATAGTCAAAATATGTAGCAAATGTCTGCAACTTATTTTAAAATATAGACATTGACTTGGTCTGAATTTCATTGTGGTGCCTTACACTAAAGAGCCCTATGTTTGTGGAAATCAAAGACAATATACCTATTTGTCTTAAGTAACAGTGACAACAACAATAACATTGTTTTCAATCTTGCTGTTTATCTCAAATATACTACAGTGCCTAAACAGCAGGCAGAATAGATAATAAATGGGCATTCTCTACCCTCACTGAAGGCTTATTTTTTCAAGCACACACCCAAGCTTTTACCCAAAAGTGAAAAAAAGAAAAGAAAGTCCTAATCTATGTGTCCAAAATAAACTATTCAGGATCAGTAATAGCAGCTGTATGTCTCTTTAATCATAAATATTTTCCTTCCTAGCTCTCAGCATGGAAACCTGACTGCCAGTAGAACTGATTTAATGACAAACGAATGAGGGAAGTTCTCAAGATACATGAACACCACCACAAATTACCAAGCAGGGATGAAGTATGCCCATTCCTTGTTATGCCCTGGTGCCTGAGTTCTGCATTAAAATACAAGGTGAATTTAGTTAATACTCTTGACCTACTGAACAGATTTGTTTTACAGATCCAAGCTTCCCTTTGTGCAATTTGTTTGCATACCCTGCACAGCTTGAAAGCATTTATTCTTGAGCCTCTCTACTAAAAAAGAGTATTATAACCAATTTCATATGCTAAGCAATTTTTAAAAGTCAAATTCAGATACCTAGTACTGTTTGTGTGGGAAAAAAATAATTTCATCTAATATACCTCAAAGCTTTACAGCTTTGCAAGTGCAAGTACCTTTGAGCAGCCTTTACCCAAAAGGTGTCTGATTCTGCTGTTTGACTTTTGTTCTTGTACATAAACACATTTCTGCAAACAAATACTTTTCTATTCTGAACAGACAGTCCTTTAAGTTTCTCAAATTTCTAATTGTCTGTGATATGAAATGCATTTATCACACTGGCTAGATCTCTAATTTCATACTGTAATCACAATTAGCATCTTGAAAGATTTACAAGAAAACAAAACAATCATCCTGCCCTTAGTCCTAAAATTATTGCTTTCTGAGGATACCATGATTTAAAAAATCCCCAGTCTGGATATGACTTCAGTATCACATGTTATTTCTGGGCCAGCCAAATATCTTTACTGTGGTTAGTGGTCTGCAAGACAGTGCAAAAGACTTCAATTTGATTCCCTGCTTTTACTTACTTGACCAAACAGACAGCTATGTTTATGCCTATGTAACAGCTTTCACTGAAGACTCTCTGAAGATGCGCAGCAAGAAAATGCAGAGCTGTTGCTGTTCTTAGGGTGATTTTACAAAGAAGGAGGAGATACATGAAATACCAAGAAATTTGAGATAAATTGTTCAAACTTGAGAATAGATCATTATGGGAGATATAGTTTTTACTAATGTTAAATGTCTCTACTAATGTTAAGTGAATCTACAGCTTTGTGTCAAGCCAAAGAGACTTTAGCATCCTCAAAAATTTTTATCTTAAATAGGTCTTACAAGGTAGTTTTCAGAGAAGACTTCAACACATCTTCACTGGTTTATCAATGTATCTCCAGTGTGCTCTGTTGGCAAGGTTGTAGTCAAACCTGAATTAATAAGATTTTTATGATAGAAGCTAATTCTGCACAGAAGCACCAGACTACCTACAATGGGTTTCAAGAGTCATGTAAAAGCATTTATTAGTTTGGTTTCTGTTCTATTTGATAACATCTGTACTGTTTTTGTAACTGAGCTGACAATCCTTGGATCAGCAGAGTCACAATTACTTGGCTCAGCTGTCTTGAAACAGATGGCATGGAACAGAGGATTTTGACAGTTATAAGGTTGACCATAATTTCATATTTCAATAATGACTTTGGTGACAGAGCATATTTTATATAATCTTGATAAACTGAAAGAATCTAAGAAAAGTTTGTTTCAAAGTTCCTGGCAAAGAACAACAGAATAAGGTAAAAATAATTAAAAAGAAAGACCAGCATCTTGGACATTGTTATCACAGTACTACGGATAGAGTAGTTAGATCAAGTTAGAGTGGAACATAAACTGAGTAGATCAGTATAGTATTAAGAGGCAAATGCCATTTTGAGCTGCTTTACCAAGAATATTGTATATCAACTAAAATAGGTAATTATTGCCTATGGATCACATGAAGCTTCAGCTAGAGCACTATTTGCAAATCAGACTAGTGAACTTTCTGGTATTTATGATAAATTCAGTAGTCCTCGGGGAAAAGTAACAAGAGTGCTAATAATTTGCAGAAATACAACACATGAGAAATGCTTGAAGGAAAAGGCGTTAGGCCTATGGGGAAGGTGGAAGACTCAAAAAAAAAAAAGAGAAAAAAATCTTCCAGTGTTCAAAAGTCTTCTGTGAAGTCTGCCTAGGACTGGACAAGAAGGAATCAGCTTATTTATAAGAAATAGTATTTTGTTTAGCTCTTAGGAAAATCTAACATTAAAGGCAGTGAAGTACTGGAATAGGCCACTTATGGAGAGTATAGAGGAATTTTTTAGGAAATTTTGAAACAACTTGTCATAGAGATGTTCTACACATAATCTTGTCTCAAAATAGATTACAAGTCCTGAGATTTGTTCCAGATCCAAAACTCCGCAATTACATGAGTTCAAGGCAACATACCGACTGCACAGATCCAGTTTAAAGTGAAGTAACATATCTCTTTGTCATACACAGTAGCGATGCTGGGTGTTTTGTGTCTCCTGCTCACCATCACAATACCTGCTTTTCATCTACAAGGCATGATACCAGTAATCTACAGCTATTTTGTATTAATGAATTAACATTTCCTGGTATAAGTAAATAAATTTAGAGCCTAAATTATTGGCCTAGCCTTTACAGTAATACAAAAAAATATTTTAAAGGCTGCAGGTTAGATTGTTTTGAATAAGACAAATAGAGAAAGAAGTATTTTAAGAGCCAGAAGTAGCTCATTATGTATTTGTTTTGATGGCCCTTTGTTGCAAAATGGGACTCTGAGCTACTTGCACTCCTGATGAATAGTATTTTCCTCTGGAGTCTGGAAAAACGTATCCAGTATTATGCTTCTACACAGATTTCCTAATTAAATGCCTCCTAAAACTATACATGGAGAACCAGATGTCTATGTCTTTCCGCTGCATAAATGGGGCACTCCAATTAAAGATCATACTTCCTTTCAAATACAGCATTTATTTTAGCTCTAATTTTAAAGCAATTGTTTCAATTCTATCAACATCTCTTACAAATCACTAAGCAATCTTTTGTGTATGTGTGTATTTGTGACTTGTCTGTAAAAGGAATAAAGTCTCAAAAAAGCTGAAGAAGTTACAAGGACATATTTTTTGTCTTTTAAGAGAAATACGTGAATTGAGTTAGAAAAGTCTAGACTATGCAGTTTCCTTTTAAAAAATGTGACTTGGATGGTATTTCAACCACTCTTTAAACTTTCAGGGAGAAGGGAAAAAAAGAGAGAGAAGAAAACAGATTGAAACCCTGGGCTATCCTATATTACTAAAGACTGAAAACAGGAAATAGCAACAATGTAGCAACAATATTACAGGGAAGCATTGACAATAAAGCTTGGATTCATGTACTTTAGTAAAGTACACCATCAAAACCCACAAGACTGTATCTGCCATGCTATCTGAAGACTCAATTAATTCTGTGATTAGGAGTAACAAACCTGATATTTTAACTATTTTATTTGCTGAACATGTCACTGAACTGAAGATGCCACAGAACTGCTAACTTTGCAAGAGTTGTTGTCATAGTTCTTATGTCATAGCTTGTGGTAGTTCTTTAGTAGCAGTGTATGTGCTACCAGTGCAATACCATTAATTTGCAGTAACAAGTCAGGCAGAAGAAATTTGACTTAATCAAAGTGATCTGTGAAATAACGTTGCATCCTTGGATTGGGGCAGATTTTAGAACTGCTTAAAATTTAAAATTTATACTGTCTAGATCACAAAGGCAAACACAGTACTGATAGCCTTTTTTATTTATGTGTGTCCAACATAAAATGGCTTTTGCTTGTACATAGTGCATTCATTTACAGAACTCATAGAGGATACATGCACATGAAAGTTTTTCAGGCACGCCAAGAAATCACAAACAAGAGAATTAAATTAAAATATTCAGCGTACCGAGCATAATTTTACAAAGAAAATCTCAGCTGCTACAGGCTCAATGTCATACGCTAAGAATAGCTACTCCTTCTGTGAGAGTATTTCACAAAGAACAGTTTCTTGCAGTCCTTCAAATGATAACTTCCTTTGTTTCTTCCTTAGAGCCAATGCCCTGTCCTCATCATCTCTAGCACTGCTCTGAACGGAGGTATTTCTTAACAGTACTGGTAGGGTGAATTACACAATTAACTTTCAAAGTAGGAAGTCACATTTTTATATCCTTGAAATCAAATATACTGAAAGACTATCCTGCCCTGCGTAATTAATTTAAACTCACAAACTACAAGTTACCAATGTTGAAAGATCCACATTTTAAGTTTGAACTGACTCCAAAATATTTTGAGGGTCCAAAAAGAACCATTTAGACAACTGCTCACTATTTCCCTTATTCTCCTTGTCCATCCATACATGCATGGAATAAATTCCTCTTATTAATTTCATACATATACACACATACACACACATACACTTACACTGGTGGGGCCACAAATTTGGAGAAATTGGTTCAAGGTCAAAGACCAACACTTTGGATGTGAAATCAAACTAACTGGAAGTGGGGCAGCCAATAAACAGAAAGGAAATTCAAAATTCTATCTGGATAGCTCTGTCAACTGCAAATAGTATTTGGCTTATGATCCAGTGGTAGAAGCGCATGGATGAAAAATTACTTTAAAAAGGAAACCAGTTTTTGGACACAATATTTTTAATTTCCTATTTTCTCCAGGTTCCTAAGATTTAAAGTAATGCCAATAGTAAAGTCTACACCTTCTTTCTGTAATTGTACCTCGCTAAAATAAACAAATACAGGAAGTCTATTAGATGTCCCCAACAAAGTGTTTATAATAAAAGCAGTGAGAGTCCCTGGCATTCTAACTAGATCTTTGGATGTGAGGGTTACAATCAAGCTCAAGTTCAAACAAGACCAATTAAGGATCTGCTATTAGAGTAGTTGAATGAACTGCTAGGAGAGGTCAAAATCTAAAAGTTGGTCTTTTGTAAGAAGTCAAGGATCAAGCTGTCAATTCTTCTGCCTTCTTTTCTTTCGAAGATCAAATAGTATTGTAATATCTGAAGCAATTATTAAAAAATAAAAATAAAAATGAATAGAGAAGTTATGATGGATGAGGAATTATGCCACATTATTTCAAGCCTGCTTTAATGCTCTGTACTATATGCAGCTTAGGGTGCCACATCCATATTTTGTCACCACTTAAGCAAGGTGTGAATAGCAGAAAAATAATTTTTCTAAAAGTAGGGAAGTCTTAGCAGGAATCTTTCAAGACTAGGCGTGAAAGATTTAGTGATTTGCCCTGCTGTATTGCATTTGACATTTTTGATGTTTTTAAGATGCTGAGCCCCCAGTCACTATTAGCTCTGACTGGGGCATTTTATTTGTTAAAACTAATTTATGAGATCAAGCTAAGTGCACAGATACTCATTGTAAGATACCAGGATGAAAGAAATAAAATCCCATCAACAATTAGAGTTCAAGACTAAAGCAGTTATACTGGGTAAGAAAAAAGAGACTTTCCCATCGTGCTCCCAACTAACTCTCCAAGGCAATCATTTTTGACTGGTGTAATATAAGGAAAACAAATGGTAAAACACTAAGAGAACTGAAAAACATTGAGATTCACTTGGGAAAAATACCCTCAAGTGTTATATGAGATAAGCTGAAACATATTCCAGAATGCATATAGAACACTACGTGTGGTCTCTGACTAGCAATTACTAAGTTATAGAAAACAATTTTGATGGACAAAGATTGGAAGTGACAACAGAGAAAGAAGAAACTTCAATCTGGAGAGCTCTTAAATGTAAACATATGTATTCTTATTGGAGAAAGGATGATAATAGAACTACCAAATAGATCCAAACCATTTATTTTTACTTTTTTTACTACTTTAAGCAAGTTGCTGAAACTTACTGTACTGTATTCCTTACATCTCTATAAAGTGCTTGAATAGTTTTGTTTCTTTGCTTATGTTTAAAACCTTCTAGCGTCCCTTACAAAAACTGTTGTAGAACTACAAACTAATATCTATATCTGTTGCTTTTAATATATATTCTTTCATCTGAGCTCGCACAGTACTGGAAGTATATTTGTCTTAAAGAACATCTGCTGATGCTTTGGGGAAAGCTTAGGATAAATCAGACTGTGTGGTAGCAACCTCTAAAAGAGTGTTAGAAAATATTTGGTACAGAGGATATGGTACAAAAAGAAAAAAAGATGGATAAGTTGCAGACAACCTTTTTTCATACCCCAAAACCATTATGACTGGGAGGACTAAGCAACATTAAAGTGCTGGAAAGGCTTTGAATCACCTTCAGTATTTTAGTGCAAGAAGCAAAGGATAATTAGCTATTCTTACTTCACTTTGTCCATGACAAAAATACTTTACACTCAGAACACTACAGTATCAGTATTGTTGTTTGACATACTTTCATGAATTTAATACTGAATTTTGACAGCTGGCTAGCAGGGGTTAGAAAGTTATATGTTCAGAAGTTAAGAAATGTTATTCTTATAAGTGTCTATGCAATATTGTTTCAGCCCTGCGATGTGATGAGTACACAGCGTCTGAAATGGTATGATCATGGACTGTTTCCTTCCTGCAACATGTGTCTGTATCAAAGTACAGAGAAACCATGACATTCTTTAAACAGAATGCCTGTATAATGAAGGGGGCTTCTTTCCTAATATTCCTGCTTAATTTACTGCTGAAGTTTTAAGGTGTGTGATGAACAAGACAGAAAGAGAAAGACGGAACTGTGGTTAAAGCAGATGAAGCAGATAAACTTCATCCTGGAGACTTAGATTCTACCCCTGTTTCTAAGCTCCTGTGTGATCCTGTGCAACTGACTTTAAACTTGAGTTTTCCGCATCTTGTCTCAGTCCCCTGGGGTTCAGAGCTATGAAGGGGTTTAGGTGAACCCCTTCAGAAGTAGCATCCTTGATACTCTGCCAATATAAGGTCAAACTTCGAATTCTGTGAGGAAATTTATAGTTTGCCTAAGAAACCTTTAGACCCTTTTTTATAATAAACGCTCAGATATTCTCTCCTAATCAGATTATTGACAGTGGTATCCCAAATATCATAATCTGATAGACTAACTAGCATAACACTCAAACAAAAATGCCTAAAAAGAGGAAGAAAATAAAAAGAAAAAAGGGGAAAAGAATAATCTCTAATAGAAAGTAGGAGCCTATCTTTTGTAATTCATGCTATAAATCTAGGCTAGCTGTTTTAAGTAACACTTAGCATAGGAATTTAATACAAATATTCAGTAGATATATGGATGGTACAGCCATGTTCCTAAATAAAATTAATAATCAGATTAGGACTTTGTGATGACATTGGTCTAAAATATTGATGGGTATTTTTAGATTGGATTCTTTTCTCCAGTACAAATTGTGGACTACAGAAAACAGGTTTCATGTTCAGGACTGGGAATAATTTCTCAGTTGGAGATGTTGGTGATTCTTTCTACCAGTAAATTCTTTTTTCATTTACATTTCAATGATACCATTCTCAAGAAGTGCTCTGTCTTACCTTGCCACACATCAGAATATGGAAGATTTCAGTTTAGTATCTTGCTGTAGTCCTTTTCAGGATTCTGGTGCCTTATGTTCCACATCTGCTCTGTTGGTTGGGCAAATGCTCTGGACCACACCACCAGGTTTGCAAAATGGGCAAAAGATTCAAGTGAACCATAAATTCCTTCTGTGAGAAACAGGATCAAGACAGAAAAGAAATACCACACTCTGGAGACATCACAATTTAGATTAATTATGTTTCCATTCTTCTCAAGTTGCAGTTACTACTCAGACTCTAATTTGCCATATCTTGGTGCTCCAATCTGTGAAAATCAAAAACAACAAACCAACCAAACAAAAAAAACCCCAAAAAGCAAAAAACCCAACCAACCAAACAAAAATACCTCCCAAAACCCCAAAAAACTCCCAAAACCCCCAACAAACAAACACAAAAAAACCTGAAGACAATTATTTTACTTTCTAACTTTGTTCTTGCTAATGAATCTCAGACAAGGAATACTACTAAGTCTTTATGGTGATCATAGCTGGTTTTGAAGGAAAACTACAGTGAGGAATACTTGCTGTCTATATATCCCTGTTGATGAGGCTGAAATTGTTAGAGACACTGTTTTCTTCATGAAAAAATATAATTCGACTAAGAAGCCAATCAAAGTTTCAGCTTTGCACTTAGTCTCTGAAACCTTGCATATAATATCCAAAATTTAAGACAATTACACACGTTGAGAAGTCATAAGACAGTCCTGTGACACACCATGAGTTTGTACACTGTCTTTTGAGACTGAATGGCAAGTAAAGGTATGTTGTCATTTCCTGCAATATCAATGACATGCTGATTTCACAGTCACTGCAGCACTATAAAGAAACAAAAGTTGCTGTGCATGTGGATGGTATAGTATTTTAATACGTGCTCTATCTTCTTAGTTTTATCTCAGAATATACTACATAGTAGACAAACTTGAAAGCAAGAACTCAGTGGAAATTTAAAACACTATTGTGCATGTGACTGAAAGCATGACTTTGAAAGATGTGAAATTTCAGAAAAACTCAGAGCTTGTTCAGTCTGAAGACTAATGATGTTATGTATTCAAATGACACCAGTTAGTTGTTTTGGTACGGATTCTATAAGCAGACGTGTCTTACTCCATCCACAATGTTTACCCTGTAATCCCACACTGTCAACCCAAGAATCAGAACTCCCAACAGCCAACTTGCCTCCAGCTATTTTACCTCCTCATCAGCTTTCAAGAGGCTGTAATACACTGCCAATACAAAAGACATTGGCTTATTGACAGGTAGAAGAAAAAAAAAGGTTTAAAAATGCTGAATCAAATATCAAGCAAGATAACAAAGGAGTAACTCTATGAAGCTTTATTAGTTCTCATATAAAATTATTTAGAGTCTTTAAAAATAAAGTAACTGGAAGCTATTAATGATTGTGCTACACTTACAGGTTCTTTGAAATGACAGATCAGAGCTTAGATAATTTTTCTTTATTGATACAGGTTATTATCAATGTAATCTACTAATATAGTGCATATAGAAATATATCCTTCAAACGCCTAGCCCCGGTTAAAAAAAAAAATGTTTTCCAATGTAGTAAGGAAATCTGGTTTTAAATTTAGTTGAGTGGCCTTCTACCTAGTCTAATACTTTCACAAAGCTGTAACCATTTATAACCTTTGATTCACTTCTGTGAAATTGCACAGTAAAGATTAGCCTTGTAATAGGCAAGGCATATCTTTATTCTAGCAGGTGACCATGCCTTTTGCGAGCCAAGGTTGCAGCGCTTTATTTTTAATTTGCATCAGGCTGCTTTGACCCTTCCCTCCTTCCTCTGAGTAGAGGTGGTTGTGAGGCTCTGAAGGCTTTGACCACGAGGGGGCTGTGTGAACACGATTTTTTGGCAACTTCTTGGCCCTTCCCTGGTTCAAAAGGGCAAATGCGTTTTTATGTACGATAAAATGTGACTTTGAAATAATTAACAAGGTTTTTCTTATCTCTCCCCTTTGACAGAAAACGCACCAAGTCATGGCTTAATTAGTCCTGTGATTTTTTTTTTTTTTTTTTTTTTTTTTTTTAGAACGACCATAAATTACTCAAAATCTTTATTGGTCATGCCACTTGTATAAAAAACCCCAAATCCTGATGAATGCAAAATCCTTTTGAATCGTCATCTAGAGCCTGAAACATGCTCTCAAAGATCCTGATGAAGTGTGGACACTGCAAATCCTGTCCACAAGTTGATACATATTATGCCTAATGAAGGTATCCGACAGATACCCAGGACACAGAATGAATTTTCCACAGAAGCAGGCATTGAGATATATAATACTGGGTTTTATCAACAACTAGTTTTGATACTAGTACAGATAATTTACCCTTCTCTCTTCTGACAGGCATAGGAAATGCACAAGTAACAAAGATGCCAGAATATGGTAACAAGCTTGGGAAGTTGGCAATTCACGGGGACATGCCGTTCATTACAGCAGGCTTACTGTGAGTTCAGTCCATAGCAGACGCAGGGAAAATCAGGAGTGCAGACGGCTACCTCCCATCTCCTCTCAATTTTTCTCAGTCCCTGCTAGGTCATTTGAGTGTCCAGCTACACCAAAAGGGAGCAAAATGCGCTATCTGTGTTTCACATCGCCTGGAAAGTTCTCCTTACATGCACTTTTTAACGGTCCGGTCGTGTTTAAACCTCGTGTATAAACCTCGTGTTTACACGGCGCCTGACGAAGGCAGCCGGTTTTGACCGCACTGGTGACCCTCAGCGCCTTCTCAGGCAGGACACGACGGACAGCGGGGCTGCGCTGCCGGTCCCCGCAGGTGAAGCCTGACAGTCCTCAGCCACCTTCCCCCGACCGAGCACCCTGTGCGACGAGGGTCGGCTCTGCCACCCCCTCGGCGCGGCCGGCGGGGCTCGCGTGGAGACCCGCGCTTCGAGCCGGTAAGGGAAGGTTTCCGAGGGGACAGCGAGGACTGAGGCTCGGCAGTCCGGAGCCCCCGCGCCGTGCGCTGGCTCCGTGCCGAGCGGCGCGGGCCGGTCCGCCGGCAGCCGCGGGAGGGCGCGGAACGCCCCGCCC